>NC_057798.1:115961725-115970997 GCF_018294505.1 Triticum aestivum | reverse complement strand
AGCAGTAGTGAAGGAATCGCTCGTTTGGGTTCAGTTAACATCCATCGATCGATCGCTCGGGTTCAGTAACGCGTAGCCTGCAGTGCAATCGCTCGGGTTCAGTTAGAGCCCAATGCCTCTCTCGGGTTCAGTTAGAGCCAACGCCTCGCACACACGCGCGTACGTGTACGAGAGAAATGTGCATTGCTCGGCCCCCGACCACCCACCATAACCGGGAACTCCCCGAAATTTTCCTTGCCCTCGCTTCTACCATGGTTTTTTCCGTCATGGACGGCCCAAAGAATGTCATGCAGCTGCGTCTCGGGCCCGCCCAGGACGAAAAGCCCATTTTCTGTCATGATTTTTTGTCATAGAAGTAGGAGCCCACCACATCTATGATGATACCGGGTTTTCTCACAATTATTGTCATAGAAGTGTCATAAGTATGACAGAAAAAAATTCGTTTGGCCCAAAATGTCATGGATGTGTCTTTTTTTTGTAGTGCCTGTCCACGAGGGTGGGGGCGCCTCCCCCCCCTAGGGAGCGCCCCCTGCCTCGTGGGCCCCCTGAAGCTCCATCGACCTCAACTCCAACTCCAAATATTCACGTTAGGGAGAGAAAAATCAGAGAGAAAGATTCATCGTGTTTTACGATACGGAGCCGCCGCCAAGCCCTAAACTCTCTCGGGAGGGCTGATCTGGAGTCCGTTCGGGGCTCCGGAGAGGGGAATTCGTCGCCATCGTCATCATCAACCATCCTCCATCACCAATTTCATGATTCTCACTGCCGTGCGTGAGTAATTCTATCATAGGCTTGTTGGACGGTGATGGGTTGGATGAGATTTACCATGTAATCGAGTTAGTTTTGTTAGGGTTTGATCCCTAGTATCCACTATGTTCTGAGATTGATGTTGCTATGACTTTGCTATGCTTAATGCTTGTCACTAGGGCTCGAGTGACATGATTTAAGATCTGAACCTATTATGTTTTCATGAATATATGTGAGTTCTTGATCCTATCATGCAAGTCTATAGTCACCTATTATGTGTTATGATTCGTTAACCCCGAAGTGACAATAATCAGGATACTTACCGGTGATGACCGTAGTTTGAGGAGTTCATGTATTCACTAAGTGTTAATGCTTTGGTCCAGTACTCTATTAAAAGGAGGCCTTAATATCCCTTAGTTTCCAATAGGACCCCACTGCCATGGAAGGGTAGGACAAAAGATGTCATGCAAGTTCTTTTCCATAAGCACGTATGACTATATTCGGAATACATGCCTACATTACATTGATGAACTGGAGCTAGTCTTGTGTAACCCTATGTTATAACTATTACATGAGGAATCGCATCCGACATAATTATCCATCACTAATCCAATGCCTATGAGCCTTTAAAATATTGCTCTTTGCTTAGTTACTTTACCGTTGTTGCTGTTACAATTACTAGAAAACTGCTACTGTTACTTTTGCCACTGTTACCGTTACTTCAATGCTACTTTGCTACTAAATACTTTGCTGCAGATATTAAGTTATCCAGGTGTGGTTGAATTGACAACTCAACTGCTAATACTTGAGAATATTCTTTGTCTCCCCTTGTGTCGAATAAATAAATTTGGGTTGAATACTCTACCCTCGAAAACTGTTGCGATCCCCTATACTTGTGGGTCATCAACGACCCGTTATTCCTGTGACAGAATTAAGCCTTTGTTGTCTTCCGGTGTATTAACGGCCCATTACCGTGTTGGGCCGATACCAGTTATGCCTGTTTACGGCCCATGTAGACCCATTTATCCGACGGCCCGAGGCCCACTGATTCTACGACCCTGTTGGAGGCCCCTTTATCGACGGCCCATAGGAGACCCATGGATCCTACGGCCCGTAGTAGGGTCAAGGTTACCACGGTCCATATATGGCCCATGGTTGTTGCAGCCACTAGCAAACCAGGGAAAAGGAAGACTAGGAAATAAATAAGCTCGAAACTAATGCTAGGCTATGCGATTGCATAGATTACATCCACTCGGCATCAAAGATCACCACCAGTGCAAATATAGGGAACACCCTACACTATACAATAATGGCTTGTTGTTTTCTTCAGCCGGTGGCTGCACGTTAAGAACAAATTTTGTATCACACCAAAACAAATTACAACTATAAAACAAAAGGAAGGTTGGCATAAAAGTTAACAGTCTAGCAGATAAATGCATCACCAGAAGTTCAGAAGCTTAGTTCATTTGATCTGACTGCTACGTTTTCATGTTGTATTGTCTAATGGAGCACCATAACCTTCGCCTTCATTTCTCCTAGGCTCCTGAACAACATAGAAAATGTCTGATAGTCTGGTTTCAAAACCATGATATCTTGACGACATCGAACAATGTCTCTCCTTGTTTCACAAAGGGTCTCTGTTAGGGAATGGACTTGTGTGTGGAGCGCAGATACAACATTGTTTTGAGCTTGCATATCTTGATCATGAGGTAGTTTGGACGAGATTGCCTTAACAACCAACCCAGTATTACGCAGGAACGTGCTTTTGGCACTGTTGGTGGACAGGTACTGACCCACTGCAGCAAGAGCTGACATTGTGGTTATAGTTGCCTTGCCACCTTCAGAAGGTGGCGGTTCCACCATTTTTTCCATAGCTTGCTGAAAAGTTGAGTTTTTACATTAGTAGTACCAGAACAGAAGATATTAAGGAGGCAACAAAACCAAACAAAATAGCTTTGGTCTATATACAGAACTTATTCTGGTGAACCCATGTAAAATATTAGTTGTATTTTATTGCAAAGTACATAATAAAACCAGGTTCCAAACATATGACCATGTACCAACGCTAATGTATTGTCTATTTCTTCACATTGTATTGAGGGCTAAGGATAAAGAGACAAAGTTTATAATACGGTAAGCATATTATGGCATCATTCATATCACAAAACAACTGACAATGGACAAACAGGCAATTGTAACATTGTGTGGGCAAGTCCAGCACGGAACTAGATTACATGTCAAGATCAAAGGAACATCACTCCTCTCTTTAAACCTTGTAAGGTGCAATGATACGCTAAGACAATTGTGTATAAGATTGAAAAGAGTAATAGACATTGGGTGCAAACCATGCAGTTCAAGGCACAAGTCAGTGTAAGTAGTAGTTAAAAGGCATGAGGATTAAGGACTTACAATAGCGGCTTTGACTGGTGTAGTCATGCCCTTCTTCTTGCTGGTGTGATAGTCCTTGAAGATTTCCATAACATTTGGTTCAGGTACTTTTGGGTCCTTGCGAGCTCTACTCTTCATTTGGAACAAGTCAACATAGATCTGATAATATGGTACAGTGAAAAGAGTGAAACAACATCTAATTACAAGAGCCTTGCAGTGTGCAATATAGCTACGAGATCCTCTCGTCTGTTGGAATTTCACTTTTCGTATGGTTGGCCTTGTTCTTTGAACATTTCACCTACAAGAAGATATATTTGTGTGGCACATTCGTAAATAGGATTTCAACTTGTGATATGATCACATATATATAATGTACCGGATACTTTGGATCAGATCAGTGTTTAACGAGGCCTCTCCAGTTTTCATTCGATATATTTTCCAGTGGAGATGTTTGGGAAAGTTAACTATTATCCTTGCCTTCAAAGTGAGTTTTCCTCAAGTTATACCGATATTATCACAGAGCAGACTTGAAAACATGGGTCCAAGCTTGTCTAGTTGCATCATCTTGGCTATCCAACTTGAACCTCATTTGTTGAAAATTATGGGAGTCTCATTATCAGCAACCTAGAAAGTATGGGACAGAGCAAGACTTTATTACTAGTTTCCATACATAACCATACTTACAGATAAATGGCCGAGGAAGGTGTTGAGCTGGGTTTCGTCTTTGTCATTCCTATACTGAATCCACGTTGGGAGGATATGTACATGACATCTAACGGCAACCGCTGCCTCTGATACTAACTTGGCTGACTCTGTAGCATCACGTGGCCTTTTAAAACCTGCCTCAGAACGGATCTCCATTCTTCCTCCTCTAGATTTAGTTAACCCATCGAGAATTATCCCTGATGTTTGTTTCCTCTTGCGCCTAGGTGCTAGTCCAATAACGAACATAGGAAGTGTTAGTGTACATCAAACTGTGAGACTACATATAAAGAAGCATGCAACAGTAACTTGACTCCAGCAACTACCTTCTTGTTGTTGAAGCTCACAAGGTTCATCTGATCTTGCCAACTCGTCTTGTGTCAAGAGTGCTTGGGAAGTATAGTGTCAGGTGGCAAGGGAGCTTGGGAACGTGCTGCTAGCTCAGTTGACGCATGAGTAACTTGTACAGTTGGTAGTACTGTGGAAGGTGTTGCAACAACTAGGGCTGTCTCTGCTTGTTTGTTCGCAGCTATTTGTTTCTGTTTGGCTTGTTCTGTATCTCGTGTAGCACGGGATACCTTGTTTGTAGAATTTTCCGCTGGACCTTGACCTTCTATTGCACCATCAGTACCAGCAGAATCTGTAGGATTCTTCCGCTTCCCATTCCCTGTCATTCTATGTTTCTTCCTATTTCTATGTGCCATGTTAAGTCAAGCCGACAAGAAAAACAAATAACCATTTGGTTCTTCAGAACAAATTGATGCATGATACAGATGAACTGAACTTTGATGTTAGACAACCACATGATAGGAGGATGTAATATGTACGAAAAATAGGACAGAGGAGATAACGAGAACTATGATGTGTAAACTAAGCAGAAGACATTTCACTAAATTAGAAGCAATGCAAAGGTAGACACCATATGAAAGATGCTACAAATATCGCTCGGCCAAATTAACAGTGTCTCATCATAAATGGCGTTTAAACAAATGTGAAGCAGTACAAGAAATAAATCATGTACAAGATGCAAACAACATCACACTAGCAAGTTAGAGGTCTTTCGTCATTAGTGCCATTGCATATTCACCGCATTGCATATTCACAGCTTATGATGTGTAAATTAAGGAGATGGCATTTCAACAAATTAGAAGTAATAAAAGCTAGACACCATATGAAAGATGCAACGAATATCACTCTACCAAGTTAAAATTGTCTCATCATAAGTGCCATTTCAACAAATTAGTAGTACAAGCTAGAAAAGAATGTGAGATGTAACCCATATCACACTCCCAAGTCAAACGTGTCTTATGATAAGTGATTGTTGCAGGTTACACAATAGTAGTAATTTGATGTAAGAAAATGGTGTGATAGATAGATATTGTATGTTCTAGAAACAGGAACACGTGTCTTATTCACAAGTATAATGTGTAAAGTAAGCAGATGGAATTCAACAAAATTATAAGCAATACAAGCTAGACATCACACATAACATGCAACCACATATAACAGTGCCAAGTTAGAGGGAGCACCTGTGATGGTACACTAGGGGAGACGTGCTCATCATCAACACAGCTACGTTGAGTGTCTATGCATGTGTTGTCTTGCAAATCATCTTGGGGGATGGAGGAGTAGAATCTGTAGAGGGCCTCCGTTTGGAAGGGGCACCTTTATCCGTTGCCTTGCTAACTTCCTTCTGCTTTATTGATTTTGAATTGTCAAGTAAAACCGACAAGAAAAGCAATAAAATTCTCTCTTCAGAACTCATTCATGCATGATACTGACAATCACTACTTTGATGTAAGGCAAACACATGATACCAGGATGGAATATGTACGAAAAACAGGACGACAAGGCATGTTCACAACTGTTTGTGTAAACTAAGCAGAAATCATTCCAACAAATAAGAAGCAATGCAAGCTAGAC
Source organism: Triticum aestivum (assembly GCF_018294505.1). Lineage (NCBI taxonomy): Eukaryota > Viridiplantae > Streptophyta > Magnoliopsida > Poales > Poaceae > Triticum > Triticum aestivum. The sequence goes on along the minus strand of NC_057798.1, from coordinate 115,965,237 downwards.
ACCACATGAAAGATGCAACCAATATGACTCTGCCAAGTTAAAAGTGTCCCATCATAAATGGCACTTCAACAAAATAGCAGCAGGGCATGCTATAAATCATATGAAAAATGCAACTAATATCGCACTGCATATAATAAAGGTGTCTCGTCATATTGATTGATGCAGGATACAAAAAAACAATAGTTTTATGTAAGGACATGCTTAATAGACAGATGTACTATGTACTAAATACAGGAAGGCATGTCACATTAACAGGTATACTGTATAAGCTAAGCAGAATAGCACATGTAGTATAACCAGATTGGAAGAATAACAATCTAGACACCATATGCAACATGCAACCACATATCACGCTGCCAAGTTGGAGCAAGCACCTGTGATGCTAGTGTAGGGGAAATGCGGTAATCAACTAGAGAGTTGCGTTCACTATCTTTATCTAGCCTTGTTGTTTCTTGAGAATCATGTCGGGGGGCTGACGCTGCATTCTTTAAATGAGGAGTAGTCCACTTGCCTGACTGCCTCATCATAAGTGGGATACACAAGAACATTAGTTTGATGTAAGAACATGGTTAATAGACAGATGTACTAGTATGTACCAAAAACAAAAAGGCATGTCATACTCAAAGGTATAATGTGTAAGCTAAGCAGATGCAATTTAACCAAATTGGAAGCAATACAAGCTAGACATTCGGCTAGAGTGGTGAGCATGATCATCTAGGACCTGAGAGTCTGGTGGGAGGCGGGCTACTTCACCACCATCGTGGCTTTTTAGTTGGCTTCCAGGTGATGCCTGTCTGTGTTGGGCTTGTTACTAGCTCGGCTAGTGCCTTGACTAGCTATTTGTCTTCTGGTGCTCATGGGATGGTGGTTCATGTAAAAAAATATCTTTCCTTATCTTAATAAAGACTGACTTCGGCCTTTCGAATACAAGCTAGACACCATATGGAACATGCAACCACATATGACACCGCGAAGTTAACTGATGTCTACTACGCAACCTTCTTCTTGTAGACGTTGTTGGGCCTCAAGTGCAGAGGTTTGTAGGACAGTAGAAAATTTCCCTCAAGTGGATGACCTAAGGTTTATCAATCCATGGGAGGTGTCGGATGAAGATGGTCTCTCTCAAGCAACCCTGCAACCAAATAACAAAGAGTCTCTTGTGTCCCCAACACACCCAATACAATGGTAAATTGTATAGGTGCACTAGTTCGCAGGGGTGGACCCAGAACAAAAATGTCCCGGTGTCCATGTGCACATCATATATATGATAGCACACTTGACAACTCAAAATGTATGGCACATTAAGATTCCCTCCCAAAATGAAATGTCTCACTTTAACTTGAAATACTAGTTGATTATGTGAAGTACAACACTAAAGCATGCAAACACGAAACAATGAAAATAAATATAATCGGATGACGACAGACAATAGATCCTCATCGCCTATAAAAAATTAACTTATACATATTAAATGAACTTGCGCAATAGTTCATAAATTAAGTGACGAGCATTACTTTTTTCAAATAACCCTCTACGTCCTTTCCATCAATTTTCCTGTAATTTTCTGATTTTTGTGTTCGAAAAAATGCACAACGAGTTACATCATCTGTGTTTGAATATGCAAGAATAGAAACAATAAATAAGCATATTGATTAAACTGTACAATTAGGGAGTTAAACTTACTGGACATTGTGCCTTCCTGCTGCTGTTCACGAGGTTGAGAAATAATCCAGTTGGATGTGAATCACTAACCGAAACTGGCAAATCGCAGCAATTTGTTACCAATTGTATTACCTTTAAATTTAGAACCCTAACCATACAATTAGGATAACAGAAATTATATAGAATTGAGACGCCTACTGATAGTTGAGGATAGTTGAGGAAGTCAGAGAGATCCAGAATTAGTACCAAGTGCAGGGCGTCATACCTTTGTTTACTTCAAAAATCAAAAATAAAAAATCCAGAAAGCTATGAGCAGAAGATGTCGGGATGATAGAGTCTGGCGGTTGGGTGCTGTGGCAACTAGGCGGACTGGCGACTGGCCGTCTGGCCAAGCGGCGGAGGGGGTTTAGGGTTTAGGGCGACGCCGTGACCAGATGAGACAGACCAGAAAGGCTAGAAGCCGAACAGGCGGGCAGTCGTACAGAGATATGAGTAAACAGAGATCGATTTGATCGGCAGCTAATTAGATAGCCATGCCTAGGTCTCGGTGTGCGCACGTTAGCTACTCTCAGATGGGCATTGAGCGCTGGTGTCTACGTCTACGTGGGCTGCACTCCCTCGCTGCTTAATCGCTGGGCTGGCCGGTGTCCAACTCAAAAAATTACCGGTGTCTAGCCCATAAATATGGACCTCATATAGCGTAAGCACGAGATTTACCCGGTGTCCTGTGACACCGGGAGGGCTAACGTAGGTCCGCCCCTGCTAGTTCAGCGTAGAGATGGTGATACAAATGCAATATGGATGGTAGATATGAGTATTTGTAATCTGAAATTATAAAAATACCAAGGTAACTAATGATAAAAGTGAGTACAAATGGTATTGCAATAATATCAAGTTCTCTAGTGCAAGTTCTCTCAACAATAATAACATAATTGGATCATATAACTAACCCTCAACATGCAACAAAGAGTCACTCCAAAGTCACTAATAGCAGAGAACAAACGAAGAGATTATTGTAGGGTACAAAACCACCTCAAAGTTATCCTTTCTGATCGATCTATTCAAGAGTCCGTAGTAAAATAACACGAAGCTATATTCTTTCCGTTCGATCTATCATAGAGTTCGTACTAGAATAACACCTTAAGACACAAATCAACCAAAACCCTTATGTCACCTAGATACTCCAATGTCACCTCAAGTATCCGTGGGCATGATTATACGATATGCATCACACAATCTCAGATTCATCTATTCAACCAACACAAAGAACCTCAAAGAGTGCCCCAAAGTTTCTACCAAAGAGCCAACATGAAAATGTGAGCCAACCCCTATGCATAAGTTCATTGAACCCGCAAGTTGATCACCAAAACTTACATCAAGTAGATCACATGAATATCCCATTGTCACCACAGATAAGCACGACAAGACATACATCAAGTGTTCTCAAATCCTTAAAGACTCAATCTGATAAGATAACTTCAAAGGGAAAACTCAATCCATTACAAGAGATTAGAGGGGGAGAAACATCATAAGATCCAACTATAATAGCAAAGCTCGCGATACATCAAGATCATATCACCTCAAGAACACGAGAGAGAGAGAGAGAGAGAGAGATCAAACACATAGCTACTGGTACATACCCTTAGCCCCGAGGGTGAACTACTCCCTCCTCGTCATGGAGATCGCCGAATGATGAAGATGGCCACCGGTGATGGATTCCCCCTCCGGCAGGGTGCCGGAACAGGCTCCCGAGAGGTTTTTGGTGGCTACAGAGGCTTGCAGCGGCGGAACTCCCGATCTAGGTTATTTTCTAGAGGTTTCAGTATTTGTAGGAATTTTTGGCGTCATGT
>NC_057798.1:115958042-115961467 GCF_018294505.1 Triticum aestivum | reverse complement strand
TGCACTCTAGGGGCTTCTTTTGGTCCATAAAAATTCGTCAAAAATTGGCACATCAATTGGACTCCGTTTGGTATTCCTTCTGTAAAACTCAAAAACAAGGAAAAACAGGAACTGGCACTGGGCTCTAGGTGTGACACTCCAAAATTTTTACTTTGGTTTTCAAAAAAAAACTTTGTGGTTTTTGAAAAGAGGCCATTTAAAATTTTTCAGAAAACCTTCCTCTTAAAAAACTTTCTTCCCTTTGGCAAGGTTTTTATTTCTTGCTTCAAACTTGGGTGTTTGACCTTTTGAAACTTCCTCTCTATTGGTTCTCTCCCAAAATTATTTTGGGAGTTTAATCTTTTTCTTTTAAAAAAGAAACTCCATGAAATTTGGGATTTTCATATCTTGGAACCACCATGACTTGGCATTTTTGCCCATGTGGTAAAACCCCTCCAAAACCTCCTCTCCCCCTTGTGATCAACCTAAATTCTCTGTCCCAACTAAGCCAAACTGGTTTTGGATTTTATTCTAATTATTTTTCCCCTCAATTCAATTCTGAAAATTATTTGGAGCCTGAGAGATTTTCAAAGCAAGTACACTTTTTCATTTGAGTTTTGACCTCAAACCAATTCTCCTGGATTGTCCTTTGAACCCACCACCCAGAACCATCTTGATCCACTCCTCCTCTTTTCAAATTTTTCAAAATACAGTCTCTGCAAGTTTGGACCAGATTTGCCAAATTTGGTGAAATTCATATCCACACTGCTCCAAAAATTCCACCAAAAATCATGCAGCCTACTTGAGCAAGGAGAAGCCACTCCACCAAAAATCAGCTCAAGGAAAAATCACCAGAGGCCAATTTCATTCGATCGAACACCTGGTGGGCACTGTTACTGTTCATAGTTTAGAAAATTCAGTTTTCAGTGTCATCTTCAGTCCGTCAGTTTCAGTCACACGGCCACAGTGCCCTTGGCACGTTCCTCGCCGCCTCTTCCTCTTGTCCGAAGCTGCACACGCGTGCATGGAGCCTTCCTAGCGTCGGTAGCGCGCTGGCTCGCCCTCGCCGGCGTCTTCTGCGGCGTCGGGACCTCCTGTGGCGGCCGACAGGAGGCACACCATGGCAGAACGCCGTTCCGCGCCGCCCATAGCTCCCTGGCTCTCCGCGTGGCCTCATGCACGCCAGCGCACGCCCGTAGCACAGCCACCGTGGCCGGCAAGCACGGAACGCGCTCTCCGCCGCCGACCGTAACACCCAAACCCTCACCGTTCCGTCGAGCTCGCCCTTAACACCCAAACCCCGGCCAGTTTAACACCAAAACGGACCCATTGAACCTCCGTGATGACGCTCGACCCCCTAACCACCCCGACCGAGCACTGCGCCACCGTAATCGCTCGCCGGTGATCCTCGTTCACGGCAACCGCCTCGGACCGCCTATATAAAGGGGTCCCGAGCTCACTCTCGTGCACGCAGCACCCCCACTACTCACCAACACCCCGCCAGGCCACTAGGGGGACCTCGAGGAGGTCTCCTCCCCCAGCTCCGGCCGCCTCGCCCCGCCTCGGCCTCCAGCCCGATTCGTTCTGGTGAGGCCATCTCCGGCGCTCAAACCCCGTTCGTTACCTTCTCTAGCTGCCAGGAGCATGACCCCCTCTTCAATTTACCCTTTGCAGCCCTCTCCGACAAGCCCCTCGACCACCCGAGCCGCCGTCCGCCGGAGCAAAGCTCGCCGTCGACGTGGTGCTCGCCGACCGACTCCACCACCATCAACTGACGCGGAAGGGTACCCTGAGCACGGAGGTACTCCCCGATCTCTCTGCCTCGCCGTGGATCGCCGCCGGCGACCACCGCGGCTCTCGGGCGCCGGCGAACTCTGCCGCCCCGTTTAAACATTTAAACCTGACAGGTGGGACCCCACCGTCAGCCTCTCTGCTCTCTCTTCGAATCGTTTTCTGGAAGCGCCTTCGGGCAGAATGCGTTTTCTCTTCGGGCTGGCGTAGTCGCTACCGAAGCGTTTTCTGTTTTTATAAACTAGCCCCTGGAAATCTTCTGTTTCATTACAAATAAGTCCCTGGACAAAAACCCTTATAACTTTTAATCAGAAAAGTATTTTTGATTGATTCTTTTTGTCTAGTTTTTTATCAGATTTATTTGAAAAATATTGGGTTTACCTTCTGTGTTCTCCTTGGTATTTACGTTAGCGCATATATTTTCTTTAAACGTAGATACCGAAGGAGGTGACGGAGCCGCGAACTTCACCGAGCTAGGCTCCGACTACTCTGAACCAGGCAAGCATGTTTGAACTTTTGATATGATGAGTGTCTTGGCATGTTTTGCATTTAGTTAGTTTCATGGCATGCCGGTGAGTATACCGATGAACGTTATTTTATGTGATAATGAGGTAAGTGAGTTCGATGATCCATACGTGGATGAATGTGAATATGAATGGCCAGGTGTTGGCATGAGGATGGGTACGATGGCAGTGTTGTAGCATGCCAGTCTTACTCCAGACTATGTGACTTCAGTGTCAAACCATATCGGTCCAGTACCTATCATTTCCTTCCTTGTACTACCACATGTTTTCCGCAAGGAATATGGTTTAGTAAGTTGCAAACCACTTTCATGGTACACACCAAAGAGGAGAGGCCGTGATGATGGTTCCATGGCCCTGGATTAAAGCCAGTCATCCGGTCAGGGGGCATGGGTGTTTCCGGTTGGGACCGAGAGGGGGGCACCCCTTAGAGCGCGCGTATATAAATTTGATCCCATGCTAATCGAGATTGTGATCTCCCCGTCTCAAAAGTTTTTCTTGGACGATGACTAGGGTGATTCCTAGCATCGAGAGGTAGGATGGGTGTGTACCGGTTAGCTGTGTTTTCTTCTGAAATACCGTAAACGGAACTAGTCCTTCGTGACTACGGAAATCCGTTGACTGTGGGAAAAATTTTGTACAAACTCTGCAGAGTCATATATTCCTCCAAATCATCTCTTCCATGTCAAGTTTCGTTCCTTCTTATCCTAATCAATTGTCAGCTTTGATGACAGAGACTCCGGTGAATCGCATCAGTGCTAAGTCCGGTTAAATGATCACTCCTGTGGATGGACTAACCCGTTTGTTTTCATGAATTGAATGTTTATTATGAGTATTATGTACTTGTGAATAAAAGCCCTTTATGTGATGTCGCTCAGACGTCCGACTGTGGCATTTCTTTTAAAGCCCTTTCTGCGATGTCGCTCAGACGTCCGACTGTGGCATTTCTTTTAAAGCCCTTTTTGTGATGTCGCTCAGACGTCCGACTGTAGCATTTCTTTTAAAGCCCTTTCTGCGATGTCACTCAGACGTCCGACTGTGGCATTTCTTTTAAAGCCCTTTTTGTGATGTCGCTCAGACGTCCGACTGTGGCATTTCTTTTAAAGCCCTTTCTGCGATGTCGCTCAGACGTCC
>NC_057798.1:115943462-115957826 GCF_018294505.1 Triticum aestivum | reverse complement strand
CTCAGACGTCCGACCGTGGCATTTCTTTTAAAAGCCCTTTATGTGGTGTCGCTAAGATGCCCGACTGTGGCATCATCTCCTTATTTTTATTTGTTCACCTTTCGAGGCGTCGCTTCAGACACCCGATCGGTCCTTATTTATGTTCTGTGGAATTTCAGGCGGACTACCGCCGTTTTCCCTTTTTACTTACCCGTTATGCCAATTTTATTTATTGTGCATTAAGGAATTAATCATGTTGCATCCATGCATGCATTTGTTATATCTTACGTCCGAACTGTCTTGCGAGTACTTCCAAAGTACTCATTGGCTTGTTGATTTGGCCAGATGCTGACGAAGGCGATCTCATGGATGAAGAATTCGATAGCGAGTCCGACACTTAGAGGAGTCCCAGTCAGTCTCGTGCGACCCTGGATTTGGCCACTGTTTTATATCCGCTTCTGCTACCAAATAAATTTATCGAGCCTCACCCCGACGTTCGATAAAATGATATTCTTAGAGTCTTGTATTTCCTTCCCTGCTGTGCTTTTCCACCACCAACCTATCCATGAGTCAGTAGTATGTCTCCACACCACTGTGTCCTGTCCGCCATTATGTATGATTATTGGCGTGCTTGTAATGATTCGGTTGAGCAGCCGCAGTTCAACCCTGTAATATATTTTATGCTACTGGCTTATTGTATCAAGAAATTGTCTACCAGTGAGGAGGATTTCTCTCATACTGGACTCAAAAGACTGGTTTATCAATAAATATTTTTATTGGAAAACCGGTCGTGACAAGCTTGGTACCAGAGCCAGGCTGACTGTAGGAAGCCACTAGGTGCGATCGCTAATTGGTTATTAGCCTGATAGAGCTAATTTATATTTTTGCAATGGTAGTCATTTTCTGTCAGTCAGCATAAATTTATGATCTGACCCTGCAGAATTTTGCCTACTTTTGTAGATGGCCGACGTCAGCTGCGAGTCTCAGACCTTTGCCAACGTGCCCGATGGGTTCGTCAAGCTTCTTTCTTCCATCGTTCAGGTCGTGATGGGGCCATCCGTGCGCCCAGTCTTCACACTCTACCAGCACCGAGTCAACGACAGTCTGACCATGCACCAGGCCGCGGTGCAGTTCAGGGGAGGGCGTGGTGAGTTACGCCGCTTCCGGTTCGTGGGAAGAGCCATGCCTACGGAGAGGCATGCTATGCAGATGGCAGCCCGCGAGGCGATAGCTCGTCTCAGGGATGTCCTTCCCGTGATGAAGACTCGTCGTTACCATTATCTTCCCTGCCATGTGCCTTACACCTGTCACTACGCATACTCCTGCCCCAGAGGAGAACGAGACGAGGCTTTTGAGATGCTCATTGAGTATCTCCGGGCCCTGGAGGCAGCCTTCGACAACCTGGTGGACGACTTCGTAGCTACCCGCATGGACTCAGTCCATGGCTGTGCTGCCAACAGGAGGGAGCTCCTACCCATCGCTCCGCCACCGACTTTTGTCTCGTCATCAGCATCTTTTACGCCTACTCGTCGCCTGCCTTCTACCGAAGAATTTAACCAAGTCATTGCACCCACTCCAGCGCGCACTACACCAACCTTCGCGCCCACTCCTGTACGTGTTGCTCCGCCCCTGGCAACCGCTCTGTCCACTCTGCGCAACACTACACGTATGGAGCCCATTAGCGAGCAGGAGGTCGAGTCCCCAACCTCGCTACGTCTCGCCCTCGGCAGGGCAAGGGAGATCGTCAACATCTCTGCCTGAGTACGCTTAGCTGCCGTGTAGTGTACCGCTTGTAAGATATGTGCATAGGCTGTGAGAAGTAGCCTGTTTGCGCATCATGTAGGATCTGGAGAAGTGCACTAGCCTTAATAACATGTCAGGATTATGTACGCATATCCTGAGTGATGTACTGTATAATTACCGCCCGCGTGTAAGATATGTAATGAGCAGTCCTTCTCCGTGCGCAAGTCGATTTGTTTTTCTTAAGTAAGCTTGGGTATTTAATAATATCTGCCAGCTTTATGCATTTTATGGATTTGTTTTTGCGACTCTTTCCGCTTTTCCTATGGGTTTTACAAAATATATCCCCAGAGTGAAAAATGTCTCGTCCTTGGACTCGCTCCATGCCAATTCCATCAGAGGAAAATTATGATGCACAACCCAGCAACGAGTTCACTCAGGGACAGTCAAGCCAACCGGGCAATGAATCGGCACTTTCACAAATGTGCCGCCTTTATGAACAGAGTCAGCAACAACATCGTGAGATGATGAACCAAGTCATCAACATGGGGAGTCATCATGGACAGTATCAGCAACATTCCAAGTTATCTGAACTACAGAAGACACGTCCTCAAACATTTTCTCACACTGACAAGCCTCTTGAAGCCGAGGACTGGCTTCGAGATATGGAGAGGAAATTAATTATTGCAAAGTGTTCAGATCTCGAGAAAGTACTATATGCTCCACACTATCTCACAGGAGCAGCCACATCGTGGTGGGAGAATTTTCTGCACATGCATCCCAACGAAAATGACATAACCTGGGATGATTTCAAGGAAGGTTTCCGTGGTGCACACATTCCTAAGAGTATTATGAAAATCAAGAAGAGAGAATTTGATGACCTCAAACAAAGGAACATGACAGTGTCAGATTACAACAGTCAATTTACCCTATTATCCCGCTACGCCAATGAGGAGTGTATGACTGAAATCAAGAAGATGGAGAAATTCCTTGACGGTCTGGCACCCGCACTTAAATGCCAACTGGTCGTGCACACTTTTCCTGATTTTAAAACGCTGGTGGACAAGGCCATTACTCTGGAAAATGAGAGACGCAGTCTGGAAGATATCCGCAAGCGAAAAAGGGACCAGACTAATCACTCTCGCAATCACCGAAGCAAGATAGATTTTAAAAAGGGTGGGACACCCAAATTCTCATCCAATGTCTCACGCCCAATCAAGAATTTTCATGCAAGGGACAAGGAATTCACCTATCGCCCCGGCGTTACTTGTTACTCTTGTGGAGAAGAAGGGCATTATGCCAAACAGTGCCCCAAGCCAAGGAACTCAACCCCAAAGCCGAACAACGGCGGAAATAATTCAGCGCCCAAACGAAACAATTTCAATCCCAACAATAACCACAGGAAGGGTCATCTGAACCACGTAACCAAAGAGGAGGCACAAAATGCTTCAGATATCGTACTCGGTACGTTTCCTGTCAACACAATACCTGCAATAGTTTTGTTTGATTCTGGAGCTTCTCACTCTTTCATCTCGAAAAGTTTTGCTTTGCAAAATAATTTTTCGATGCTTCCTTTGGAGAAATCCATAATAATCAAGTCCCCCGGGATTCAACAAGTTTCTCAGAATTACTGTCAGAATGTGGTCATTGAGTTTGAAGGATTGGAGTTTTACGCAAATCTTATTGTATTGGAAAATAAAGGACTGGATGTTATCCTAGGGATGGATTGGCTAACCACCAATAAAGGTTTTATAGACTGTTTCAACAGGACCGTGATTCTCACACACCACCAAGGGAAGACAATAAGAGTATCAGCCAAGGAAGGAAAAAGACCCCGGCAACCGAGATTAAATAAGGTGGACGTTTCTGAGCTAAACAAGGTTCCAGTAGTGTGTGAATTTCCAGATGTATTCCCTGAAGAGCTGCCAGGCATGCCACCAGACCGAGAAATAGAATTCCGCATTGAGCTAGCACCAGGAACCACCCCCATATACAAGAAACCATACAGAATGGCACCATCCGAGTTGATCGAATTGAAGAAGCAAATAAAGGAATTACTGGATAAAGGATACATTCGGGCCAGCTCCTCACCTTGGGGATCACCAATTTTATTTGCCAAGAAGAAGGATGGAACGCTGAGATTGTGTATCGACTATCGAGCACTTAACATGGTCACAGTCAAAAACAAATACCCGATGCCAAGGATAAACGATTTGTTTGATCAACTTGCTCAGGCCAAGGTATTCTCAAAAATTGACTTAAGGTCAGGATACCATCAATTGAAGGTACGAACAGAAGATATCCCCAAAACAGCATTCACCTCCAGATATGGACTGTACAAGTTCACAGTGATGCCATTTGGATTAACTAACGCCCCGGCATATTTTGTTCACCTCATGAACAAAGTATTTATGAAGTTTATGGACAAATTCGTCGTAGTATTCATCGACGATATTCTGGTATACTCCAAAACACCAGAAGAGCACGCAGAACATCTCAGGATTGTACTAGGAGAGCTAAGGAAACACCAATTGTATGCCAAGTTCAGCAAGTGCGAATTTTGGCTAAGACAAGTAGGTTTTCTAGGCCACGTGCTGACTCAAGACGGTATAGCAGTGGACCCAGAGAAAGTCAAGGCCGTACTTGACTGGAAGTCACCAGCCAGCGTAACGGACATACGAAGTTTCTTGGGAATGGCAGGGTATTACCGCAGATTTATTGAAGGATTTTCCACCATATCCAAGCCTATGACACAGTTACTCAAGAAAGATAAGAAGTTTGAATGGACAGAAGCCTGCGAGAAAAGTTTCCAAGAGCTAAAGCGGAAATTAACAACAGCACTAGTATTAATTGTACCCGATATACACAAGAATTTTGAAGTATTTTGTGACGCATCCAGAAAGGGTCTCGGATGCGTGTTGATGCAAGAAGGCAAGGTTGTCGCCTACGCTTCAAGGCAATTTCGCAAACACGAGGAAAATTATCCCACTCATGATTTAGAAATGGCAGCAGTTATTCATGCACTCAAGGAATGGAGGCATTTTCTACTTGGGAATCGATGTGAGATATATACGGATCACAAAAGCCTCAAATACATTTTTACGCAGCCAGAACTAAATTTACGGCAACGCCGCTGGTTAGAATTGGTAAAGGATTACGATGTTGGTATCCATTACCATCCAGGGAAAGCAAACGTAGTGGCCGATGCCCTGAGTCGGAACCCCAGCTCCGACGGGAACTGTCTGCACAGCTTGAGGCCCGAATTCCATCAAGAATTTGTCAAGCTCAACTTGATAATGGTAGCAGAAGGCACCATATCAAACTTGGAAATACAACCACACCTTGTGGAGAAAATTAAAGAGGCTCAGTCCGGTCACCCCAGCATTGAAGGAATTAAAAGGAAGTTGAGTATGGGCAAGGCCTCGGAATTCGTCATAGACAATGAAGGAATATTATGGTACGGAGAAAGGCTATGCGTGCCAAACATAGAAGACCTTAAACAGCAAGTTTTAACTGAAGCACAGACCACTCCATATTCGATCCACCCTGGAGGAACCAAAATGTATAAGGATATTCAGGAAAGATTTTGGTGGCACGGTATGAAGAGGGACATAGCCGCTTTCATTGCATGTTGCGACTCATGTCAACGCATAAAAGCTGAACATCAGAGACCAGCCGGACTACTGCAACCTAACAAAATACCTGAGTGGAAATGGGATGAAATAGGGATGGACTTTATTGTCGGATTACCTCGGTCACGACACGGGAATGATGCCATATGGGTTATCACTGACAGGTTGACCAAAGTAGCACACTTTATTCCAGTGAAGACAACCTACACCACTCAGAGGCTTGCCAGGATTTATCTTTCCCGCATAGTCTGTCTGCACGGTGTCCCGAAGACTATAATTTCCGACAGAGGCACTCAGTTCGTCTCAAGATTTTGGGAGCAATTACAACAGGCTCTGGGAACCCAACTAGCCTTCAGTACCGCATACCATCCACAGACTGATGATCAAACAGAACGCGTAAACCAGGTTTTAGAAGACATGCTGAGAGCATGTGTCCTCACCTATGGAACCAGTTGGGAGGACAGCCTGCCATATGCCGAGTTCGCATACAACAACAGTTACCAGGCCAGCCTGCAAATGGCTCCTTTCGAAGCCCTATACGGAAGGAGATGTCGTACCCCGTTAAATTGGTCAGAGACCGGAGACAGCCGCATCTTCGGACCAGATATGCTCAGAGAAGCCGAGGAAAAAGTCAAGCTAATCAGGGACCGACTTAAGACCACTCAAAGTCGACAGAAAAGTTATTATGATCAGAAACATCGTAGGGTCAGTTTCGAACCCGGTGAATTCGTATACTTGAGAGTATCCCCGATGAGAGGATTGCAACGGTTTAAGATTAAAGGAAAATTAGCACCAAGATTCATTGGACCATTTTGCATAGTGGCACGAAGAGGCACTGTAGCCTACCAGCTAGACTTACCCGAAGACTTGTCCGACATTCATGACGTGTTCCACGTCTCTCAATTAAGGAAGTGCGTAAGCAACCCAGAGAAACAAGTATCTCATGAGAACATTGACATACAGCCCGACCTCACTTATCGAGAACGTCCCATAAGAATATTAGAGGAGTCTGAAAGGAGGACCCGACAGAAAACCATCAAGTTTTTCAAAGTCCAGTGGAGCAATCACACCGACAGTGAAGCAACTTGGGAAAGCGAGGATTTTCTTCGGACAGAGCATCCACACTTATTCAAGGATCAGCTGAAATCTCGGGGACGAGATTTTTCCTAAGGGGGTAGGTGTTGTGACACTCCAAAAATTTTACTTTGGTTTTCAAAAAAACAAACTTTGTGGTTTTTGAAAAGAGGCCATTTAAAATTTTTCAGAAAACCTTCCTCTTAAAAAACTTTCTTCCCTTTGGCAAGGTTTTTATTCTTGCTTCAAACTTTGGTGTTTGACCTTTTGAAACTTCCTCTCTGTTGGTTCTCTCCCAAAATTATTTTGGGAGTTTAATCTTTTTCTTTTAAAAAAGAAACTCCATGAAATTTGGGATTTTCATATCTTGGAACCACCATGACTTGGCATTTTTGCCCATGTGGTAAAACCCCTCCAAAACCTCCTCTTCCCCTTGTGATCAACCTAAATTCTCTGTCCCAACTAAGCCAAACTGGTTTTGGATCTTATTCTAATTATTTTTCCCCTCAATTCAATTCTGAAAATTATTTGGAGCCTGAGAGATTTTCAAAGCAAGTACACCTTTTCATTTGAGTTTTGACCTCAAACCAATTCTCCTGGATTGTCCTTTGAACCCACAACCCAGAACCATCCTGATCCACTCCTCCTCTTTTCAAATTTTTCAAAATACAGTCTCTGCAAGTTTGGACCAGATTTGCCAAATTTGGTGAAATTCATATCCACACTGCTCCAAAAATTCCACCAAAAATCATGCAGCCTACTTGAGCAAGGAGAAGCCACTCCACCAAAAATCAGCTCAAGGAAAAATCACAAGAGGCCAATTTCATTCGGTCGAACACCTGGTGGGCACTGTTACTGTTCATAGTTCAGAAAATTCAGTTTTCAGTGTCATCTTCAGTCCGTCAGTTTCAGTCACGCGGCCACAGTGCCCTTGGCACGTTCCTCGCCGCCTCTTCCTCTTGTCCGAAGCTGCACACGCGTGCGTGGAGCCTTCCTGGCGTCGGTAGCGCGCTGGCTCGCCCTCGCCGGCGTCTTCTGCGGCGTCGGGACCTCCCGTGGCGGCCGACAGGAGGCACACCACGGCAGAACGCCGTTCCGCGCCGCCCATCGCTCCCTGGCTCTCCGCGTGGCCTCATGCACGCCAGCGCACGCCCGTAGCACAGCCATCGTGGCCGGCAAGCACGGAACGCGCTCTCCGCCGCTGACGGGCCCGCACCCTCACCGTTCCGTCGAGCTCGCCCTTAACACCCAAACCCCGGCCAGTTTAACACCAAAACGGACCCATTGAACCTCCGTGATGATGCTCGACCCCCTAACCACCCCGACCGAGCACTGCGCCACCGTAATCGCTCGCCGGTGATCCTCGTTCATGGCAACCGCCTCGGACCGCCTATATAAAGGGGTCCCGAGCTCACTCTCGTGCACGCAGCACCCCCATTACTCACCAACACCCCGCCAGGCCACTAGGGGGACCTCGAGGAGGTCTCCTCCCCCAGCTCCGACCGCCTCGCCCCGCCTCGGCCTCCAGCCCGATTCGTTCTGGTGAGGCCATCTCCGGCGCTCAAACCCCGTTTGTTACCTTCTCTAGCTGCCAGGAGCATGACCCCCTCTTCAATTTAACCTTTGCAGCCCTCTCCGACGAGCCCCTCGACCACCCGAGCCGCCGTCCGCCGGAGCAAAGCTCGCCGTCGACGTGGTGCTCGCCGACCGACTCCACCACCATCAACTGACGCGGAAGGGTACCCTGAGCACGGAGGTACTCCCCGATCTCTCTGCCTCGCCGTGGATCGCCGCCGGCGACCACCGCGGCTCTCGGGCGCCGGCGAACTCTGCCGCCCCGTTTAAACATTTAAACCTGACAGGTGGGACCCCACCGTCAGCCTCTCTGCTCTCTCTTCGAATCGTTTTCTGGAAGCGCCTTCGGGCAGAATGCGTTTTCTCTTCGGGCTGGCGTAGTCGCTACCGAAGCGTTTTCTGTTTTTATAAACTAGCCCCTGGAAATCTTCTGTTTCATTACAGATAAGTCCCTGGACAAAAACCCTTATAACTTTTAATCAGAAAAGTATTTTTGATTGATTCTTTTTCTGTTCTCTTTAAAATTTTGTCTAGTTTTTTATCAGATTTATTTGAAAAATATTTGGTTTACCTTCTGTGTTCTCCTTGGTATTTACGTTAGCGCATATATTTTCTTTAAACGTAGATACCGAAGGAGGTGACGGAGCCGCGAACTTCACCGAGCTAGGCTCCGACTACTCTGAACCAGGCAAGCATGTTTGAACTTTTGATATGATGAGTGTCTTGGCATGTTTTGCATTTAGTTAGTTTCATGGCATGCCGGTGAGTATACCGATGAACGTTATTTTATGTGATAATGAGGTAAGTGAGTTCGATGATCCATACGTGGATGAATGTGAATATGAATGGCCAGGTGTTGGCTTGAGGATGGGTACGATGGCAGTGTTGTAGCATGCCAGTCTTACTCCAGACTATGTGACTTTAGTGTCAAACCATATCGGTCCAGTACCTATCATTTCCTTCCTTGTACTACCACATGTTTTCCGCAAGGAATATGGTTTAGTAAGTTGCAAACCACTTTCATGGTACACACCAAAGAGGAGAGGCCGTGATGATGGTTCCATGGCCCTGGATTAAAGCCAGTCATCTGGTCAGGGGGCATGGGTGTTTCCGGTTGGGACCGAGAGGGGGGCAGCCCTTAGAGCGCGCGTATATAAATTTGATCCCATGCTATTCGAGATTGTGATCTCCCCATCTCAAAAGTTTTTCTTGGACGATGACTAGGGTGATTCCTAGCATCGAGAGGTAGGATGGGTGTGTACCGGTTAGCTGTGTTTTCTTCTGAAATACCGTAAACGGAACTAGTCCTTCGTGACTACGGAAATCCGTTGACTGTGGGAAAAATTTTGTACAAACTCTGCAGAGTCATATATTCCTCCAAATCATCTCTTCCATGTCAAGTTTCGTTCCTTCTTATCCTAATCAATTGTCAGCTTTGATGACAGAGACTCCGGTGAATCGCATGAGTGCTAAGTCCGGTTAAATGATCACTCCTGTGGATGGACTAACCCGTTTGTTTTCATGAATTGAATGTTTATTATGAGTATTATGTACTTGTGAATAAAAGCCCTTTATGTGATGTCGCTCAGACATCCGACTGTGGAATTTCTTTTAAAGCCCTTTCTGCGATGTCGCTCAGACGTCCGACTGTGGCATTTCTTTTAAAGCCCTTTTTGTGATGTCGCTCAGACGTCCGACTGTGGCATTTCTTTTAAAGCCCTTTCTGCGATGTCGCTCAGACGTCCGACTGTGGCATTTCTTTTAAAGCCCTTTTTGTGATGTCGCTCAGACGTCCGACTGTGGCATTTCTTTTAAAGCCCTTTCTGCGATGTCGCTCAGACGTCCGACTGTGGCATTTCTTTTAAAGCCCTTTCTGCGATGTCACTCAGACGTCCGACCGTGGCATTTCTTTTAAAAGCCCTTTATGTGGTGTCGCTAAGATGCCCGACTGTGGCATCATCTCCTTATTTTTATTTGTTCACCTTTCGAGGCGTCGCTTCAGACACCCGATCGGTCCTTATTTATGTTCTGTGGAATTTCAGGCGGACTACCGCCGTTTTCCCTTTTTACTTACCCGTTATGCCAATTTTATTTATTGTGCATTAAGGAATTAATCATGTTGCATCCATGCATGCATTTGTTATATCTTACGTCCGAACTGTCTTGCGAGTACTTCCAAAGTACTCATTGGCTTGTTGATTTGGCCAGATGCTGACGAAGGCGATCTCATGGATGAAGAATTCGATAGCGAGTCCGACACTTAGAGGAGTCCCAGTCAGTCTCGTGCGACCCTGGATTTGGCCACTGTTTTATATCCGCTTCTGCTACCAAATAAATTTATCGAGCCTCACCCCGACGTTCGATAAAATGATATTCTTAGAGTCTTGTATTTCCTTCCCTGCTGTGCTTTTCCACCACCAACCTATCCATGAGTCAGTAGTATGTCTCCACACCACTGTGTCCTGTCCGCCATTATGTATGATTATTGGCGTGCTTGTAATGATTCGGTTGAGCAGCCGCAGTTCAACCCTGTAATATATTTTATGCTACTGGCTTATTGTATCAAGAAATTGTCTACCAGTGAGGAGGATTTCTCTCATACTGGACTCAAAAGACTGGTTTATCAATAAATATTTTTATTGGAAAACCGGTCGTGACAAGCTTGGTACCAGAGCCAGGCTGACTGTAGGAAGCCACTAGGTGCGATCGCTAATTGGTTATTAGCCTGATAGAGCTAATTTATATTTTTGCAATGGTAGTCATTTTCTGTCAGTCAGCATAAATTTATGATCTGACCCTGCAGAATTTTGCCTACTTTTGTAGATGGCCGACGTCAGCTGCGAGTCTCAGACCTTCGCCAACGTGCCCGATGGGTTCGTCAAGCTTCTTTCTTCCATCGTTCAGGTCGTGATGGGGCCATCCGTGCGCCCAGTCTTCACACTCTACCAGCACCGAGTCAACGACAGTCTGACCATGCACCAGGCCGCGGTGCAGTTCAGGGGAGGGCGTGGTGAGTTACGCCGCTTCCGGTTCGTGGGAAGAGCCATGCCTACGGAGAGGCATGCTATGCAGATGGCAGCCCGCGAGGCGATAGCTCGTCTCAGGGATGTCCTTCCCGTGATGAAGACTCGTCGTTACCGTTATCTTCCGTGCCATGTGCCTTACACCTGTCACTACGCATACTCCTGCCCCAGAGGAGAACGAGACGAGGCTTTTGAGATGCTCATTGAGTATCTCCGGGCCCTGGAGGCAGCCTTCGACAACCTGGTGGACGACTTCGTAGCTACCCGCATGGACTCAGTCCATGGCTGTGCTGCCAACAGGAGGGAGCTCCTACCCATCGCTCCGCCACCGACTTTTGTCTCGTCATCAGCATCTTTTACGCCTACTCGTCGCCTGCCTTCTACCGAAGAATTTAACCAAGTCATTGCACCCACTCCAGCGCGCACTACACCAACCTTCGCGCCCACTCCTGTACGTGTTGCTCCGCCCCTGGCAACCGCTCCGTCCACTCTGCGCAACACTACACGTATGGAGCCCATTAGCGAGGAGGAGGTCGAGTCCCCAACCTCGCTACGCCTCGCCCTCGGCAGGGCAAGGGAGATCGTCAACATCTCTGCCTGAGTACGCTTAGCTGCCGTGTAGTGTACCGCTTGTAAGATATGTGCATAGGCTGTGAGAAGTAGCCTGTTTGCGCATCATGTAGGATCTGGAGAAGTGCACTAGCCTTAATAACATGTCAGGATTATGTACGCATATCCTGAGTGATGTACTGTATAATTACCGCCCGCGTGTAAGATATGTAATGAGCAGTCCTTCTCCGTGCGCAAGTCGATTTGTTTTTCTTAAGTAAGCTTGGGTATTTAATAATATCTGCCAGCTTTATGCATTTTATGGATTTGTTTTTGCGACTCTTTCCGCTTTTCCTATGGGTTTTACAAAATATATCCCCAGAGTGAAAAATGTCTCGTCCTTGGACTCGCTCCATGCCAATTCCATCAGAGAAAAATTATGATGCACAACCCAGCAACGAGTTCACTCAGGGACAGTCAAGCCAACCGGGCAATGAATCGGCACTTTCACAAATGTGCCGCCTTTATGAACAGAGTCAGCAACAACATCGTGAGATGATGAACCAAGTCATCAACATGGGGAGTCATCATGGACAGTATCAGCAACATTCCAAGTTATCTGAACTACAGAAGACACGTCCTCAAACATTTTCTCACACTGACAAGCCTCTTGAAGCCGAGGACTGGCTTCGAGATATGGAGAGGAAATTAATTATTGCAAAGTGTTCAGATCTCGAGAAAGTACTATATGCTCCACACTATCTCACAGGAGCAGCCACATCGTGGTGGGAGAATTTTCTGCACATGCATCCCAACGAAAATGACATAACCTGGGATGATTTCAAGGAAGGTTTCCGTGGTGCACACATTCCTAAGAGTATTATGAAAATCAAGAAGAGAGAATTTGATGACCTCAAACAAAGGAACATGACAGTGTCAGATTACAACAGTCAATTTACCCTATTATCCCGCTACGCCAATGAGGAGTGTATGACTGAAATCAAGAAGATGGAGAAATTCCTTGACGGTCTGGCACCCGCACTTAAATGCCAACTGGTCGTGCACACTTTTCCTGATTTTAAAACGCTGGTGGACAAGGCCATTACTCTGGAAAATGAGAGACGCAGTCTGGAAGATATCCGCAAGCGAAAAAGGGACCAGACTAATCACTCTCGCAATCACCGAAGCAAGATAGATTTTAAAAAGGGTGGGACACCCAAATTCTCATCCAATGTCTCACGCCCAATCAAGAATTTTCATGCAAGGGACAAGGAATTCACCTATCGCCCCGGCGTTACTTGTTACTCTTGTGGAGAAGAAGGGCATTATGCCAAACAGTGCCCCAAGCCAAGGAACTCAACCCCAAAGCCGAACAACGGCGGAAATAATTCAGCGCCCAAACGAAACAATTTCAATCCCAACAATAACCACAGGAAGGGTCATCTGAACCACGTAACCAAAGAGGAGGCACAAAATGCTTCAGATATCGTACTCGGTACGTTTCCTGTCAACACAATACCTGCAATAGTTTTGTTTGATTCTGGAGCTTCTCACTCTTTCATCTCGAAAAGTTTTGCTTTGCAAAATAATTTTTCGATGCTTCCTTTGGAGAAATCCATAATAATCAAGTCCCCCGGGATTCAACAAGTTTCTCAGAATTACTGTCAGAATGTGGTCATTGAGTTTGAAGGATTGGAGTTTTACGCAAATCTTATTGTATTGGAAAATAAAGGACTGGATGTTATCCTAGGGATGGATTGGCTAACCACCAATAAAGGTTTTATAGACTGTTTCAACAGGACCGTGATTCTCACACACCACCAAGGGAAGACAATAAGAGTATCAGCCAAGGAAGGAAAAAGACCCCGGCAACCGAGATTAAATAAGGTGGACGTTTCTGAGCTAAACAAGGTTCCAGTAGTGTGTGAATTTCCAGATGTATTCCCTGAAGAGCTGCCAGGCATGCCACCAGACCGAGAAATAGAATTCCGCATTGAGCTAGCACCAGGAACCACCCCCATATACAAGAAACCATACAGAATGGCACCATCCGAGTTGATCGAATTGAAGAAGCAAATAAAGGAATTACTGGATAAAGGATACATTCGGGCCAGCTCCTCACCTTGGGGATCACCAATTTTATTTGCCAAGAAGAAGGATGGAACGCTGAGATTGTGTATCGACTATCGAGCACTTAACATGGTCACAGTCAAAAACAAATACCCGATGCCAAGGATAAACGATTTGTTTGATCAACTTGCTCAGGCCAAGGTATTCTCAAAAATTGACTTAAGGTCAGGATACCATCAATTGAAGGTACGAACAGAAGATATCCCATGCTAATCGAGATTGTGATCTCCCCGTCTCAAAAGTTTTTCTTGGACGATGACTAGGGTGATTCCTAGCATCGAGAGGTAGGATGGGTGTGTACCGGTTAGCTGTGTTTTCTTCTGAAATACCGTAAACGGAACTAGTCCTTCGTGACTACGGAAATCCGTTGACTGTGGGAAAAATTTTGTACAAACTCTGCAGAGTCATATATTCCTCCAAATCATCTCTTCCATGTCAAGTTTCGTTCCTTCTTATCCTAATCAATTGTCAGCTTTGATGACAGAGACTCCGGTGAATCGCATGAGTGCTAAGTCCGGTTAAATGATCACTCCTGTGGATGGACTAACCCGTTTGTTTTCATGAATTGAATGTTTATTATGAGTATTATGTACTTGTGAATAAAAGCCCTTTATGTGATGTCGCTCAGACGTCCGACTGTGGCATTTCTTTTAAAGCCCTTT
>NC_057798.1:115926440-115943258 GCF_018294505.1 Triticum aestivum | reverse complement strand
CTCAGACGTCCGACCGTGGCATTTCTTTTAAAAGCCCTTTATGTGGTGTCGCTAAGATGCCCGACTGTGGCATCATCTCCTTATTTTTATTTGTTCACCTTTCGAGGCGTCGCTTCAGACACCCGATCGGTCCTTATTTATGTTCTGTGGAATTTCAGGCGGACTACCGCCGTTTTCCCTTTTTACTTACCCGTTATGCCAATTTTATTTATTGTGCATTAAGGAATTAATCATGTTGCATCCATGCATGCATTTGTTATATCTTACGTCCGAACTGTCTTGCGAGTACTTCCAAAGTACTCATTGGCTTGTTGATTTGGCCAGATGCTGACGAAGGCGATCTCATGGATGAAGAATTCGATAGCGAGTCCGACACTTAGAGGAGTCCCAGTCAGTCTCGTGCGACCCTGGATTTGGCCACTGTTTTATATCCGCTTCTGCTACCAAATAAATTTATCGAGCCTCACCCCGACGTTCGATAAAATGATATTCTTAGAGTCTTGTATTTCCTTCCCTGCTGTGCTTTTCCACCACCAACCTATCCATGAGTCAGTAGTATGTCTCCACACCACTGTGTCTTGTCCGCCATTATGTATGATTATTGGCGTGCTTGTAATGATTCGGTTGAGCAGCCGCAGTTCAACCCTGTAATATATTTTATGCTACTGGCTTATTGTATCAAGAAATTGTCTACCAGTGAGGAGGATTTCTCTCATACTGGACTCAAAAGACTGGTTTATCAATAAATATTCTTATTGGAAAACCGGTCGTGACACTAGGTTAATAGGGTAGTCCTAAAAATCATATAAATTCATATAAAACATCCTAGATGGATAATATAATAGCATGAATACTTCATAAATTATAGATACGTTGGAGACGTATCATTAACGCAAGCACCTGGGATGGTGGTTCATTGCGAGCGAGGTCATCAACCCCAGATCTACGTTAACCGTCTCCATCTGCTGACACTGCACCCTTTATTGTGTTGTAATGTGCCTTGCCTAACCGTATACGAAGCTGGAGCGACTTCTCTCTTTTCTTTTCTGCTTCTCTCGAGGCAGAGTCTGAAATACCCTTGCATAAAAACACAATAGTGAGAGTATGGGTGAAGTGTGTGCAGAACTAGTGCATTGTAAAAGTAGCAGATAGCAGGTGGCTGAAAAATAAATGATAGGAGACATATGATAGCTCTACAACATTGCATGGCAAACAATATTAGATTCTACGCCATATGATTTTGTAATATATGAGCACAGGAAATGCTGGCACTCCTCTAGCACACCACCACATGTGGTCATATCAAGATAACAATCGACTGAAAATAAATAGGTCAGTCGATTTTTTTATGAACCGTCTGATCTATAAGGAACGGGCTGATGGCCTTCGTCTACCTCCCGCCAGTCACTGTTGATGATCTTTCTCAAACCGCCAGCGACCACCGGCCTAGACCCCTGCCTCCGCCGCCCCGCCCTCCCCTCGATCTCACACCACCGTCGTGCTTGGCAGCGCCCCCAGGCCATCCCTTTAATCCCGGTCGACCTCCAAATCGGGCGCTAGCAGCTCTAGGCCACACAGCCCCTTAAGATAAACACCGAGGCGCTGCTTCCCCGGCGTAATAGGCGGACAAGGTCATGTTACGCTGGGAAATGATTCCATTAATTATGAATCAACTGACCAGGAATTGAAATCCAGGGGGCGACGAACCTCTACCTAAGGTGAAATAGTATATGAGGAGAAACCTTGTGCATCACGAGTTACTAGGAACATCTAGTATCAAGAAGAAGCGGTCAACTAGTGTCTTCTGTGGGATGAATACCGTGCAGCAGACACGTAAGATTTGCACGAATAAGGGAAGCCGAGTACCATTTCCCGTTGCCAGTGTGGTCTCCTCCATATGTTGTGGCGGTCTACTTTTTTCTCCCGGGGGAACCGATGTTTTGGAACCCATGGCCAAATTGTTGAGTGTGTTGTCGTGGCCGTATATCAGTGAAGGGGAAGCAGATCCGAGG
Source organism: Triticum aestivum (assembly GCF_018294505.1). Classification (NCBI taxonomy): domain Eukaryota; kingdom Viridiplantae; phylum Streptophyta; class Magnoliopsida; order Poales; family Poaceae; genus Triticum; species Triticum aestivum. Next base: position 115,941,246 of record NC_057798.1, on the reverse strand, counting down.
CGACAAAGGACGGCATAGCAGGAACAGCTCCAGTGCGGTGGACGGTGGCGAAGTTGGAGCGGCAGCGGTGAGGCGCAGGACGGCGTGGTTGAACTGGCTCAGGTACGGACGGCTCGGCCTCGGCTTCAACTACTAGCCGTGGAGGGTGTTGCGGTTGAGGTTGCGGTGGACGACGACGTCGGGGTATCGGCTCCGGCATGATGGAGGAGGGCGGCGGTTAATGGGTGGGATGGGGTGGCGGACGGAGGACGTCGGGGTTTCGCGGCTGGTGGAGAGGTAGTTTTTGCGCCCACGGAGTACGAATGGGGAATTGGACGGGTGGGCGGAGGGAGGGGGAGCTAAGGGAGAACCATGTTTCGGTCTGGGACACGCTTGTTTTTGGCTTTTTCGAACAGAAGATGGGACGCGCTTGTTTGAAATTTGGGGAAAGTACAAACTTTGCCCCCCTCTTAAATTTCGGACCTACTGCGGGTCGAGGGTAGGATGGTTATCCCAGGTGTCCCAAATAGTGGGCGGGAGCGATTTCGGCCACGCGCATGTGTGCTTAGGCGGCCATTGTGTATCAATGTTTTTTGGAGGCGGTTGTGTGGCATCTAGATGAAGCTACAAACCTACCCCGGTTTAGACCTTTGGACGCCGAGCCGGTAGGTTTCACGGGTCGGAGTTATTAGAAAAGTAATTTCCTTGTACTACCAAACACTGGTCTCACGTGGTTTCGGGCGAGTAGAGGCTCTTTTGGCGCTTGGTTCGAAATTTTGGAACACAAGCATTCATGTTTTGAGTACTCTTGAACTTTGAGGATTGACCTAAATAGACAACGTTAAATTTGACCTTGTATGTTAGAAAACCTCATTAAATTATCCGCTTCTTTTTGAAATTTTGACAATTGAAAATCCTATAACTATGATTATTTTGGAATGGAGGAGCTAATTTTTTTAATCTATTTTGTACACGACTACATATGCCATTATGTACAAAATCAGAGCAAAGATTGGTGCCCCCATAATTTAGGTATGATTTACAAATGCCATGATATTGAATTCGAATAATTAAATGGACTTCATGTAGAATTCGATTTTTAAACCACCTTAAGTTGAATTCAAATGTATGCTAGTTCATAGGTAGCTATTTATAATGTTCATTGTGTAACTTCCATATGTATAATGTGCTTTACACACACAACATGAACTATAATCACATTTATATTCGATTGTTAAAGCGATGAATTGTTTGGAGTTCAAAATACTAACTATGTGGATCAATTGTGTCAAATAATAACATAGACCTGCTCAAATTTGATAGAATCTAGATGTCTGACGGATCAATCACCGTTCCTTACGCGAATTGCATATATCATGATCCCATCCTAATATTTGGATACAATTTATATCTTTAATCAATGTGTACATCAGTCTTTTACATGTAGTTTCACTCTCCATCGGTGGTCTCTCACACATGTTCACACACTCTCTCCTGAGGTGTCTTTCGCGCAGACATGCTCTCGATATAACCCTCCCTCCCTCTCGTAACCATTTACGACTGTTTTCACTAACCTTTATCACAAGCACTCTTCCTCTCACAAGCATACACACGCACAATCCCATCGACCCATTCTATATACATAGACCTGCCTATGTGTCTCCCATACGCACATTATCTTTAGGCCTATCTCTCACACATTGTCTCACACCTCTCTTCCTAATCAACGAGTATGATTCTAGCAGAGCATTCTGTAGGATGCTCCTTAAAGTTAGGTTGGATGAATAGTAATACCAGAGATAAGGGGTTACCTTAGTACGAGAACCTAGGGTTACAAATCCTAGCCGGCTTTGTCAATGGACACAGATTCCTTCACAATTCTGCTATCTTTGTCTTGTACGACTAGTCATCCATGGGTCTCCCTAAATGCGTCACGGGCCGACCAATGGGGCGCAGGATGGAACCTAACGAAGGGCCTCACCTCGACTCACCGGACCTCACGCGATGACACACCCTCTGCCCCCACGTCTTGTTATCTTCTCACACCCACACATACCAACACAGACACCGCAGAAAAAACAATTCTCCTAGTGCCTCTATCCCCTCCCCCTTGCATATACACACTCAAGGGAATCTCTTGTGGTGACGTCATATTCGTCTCTCTCTCTCTAGACCACTCTCATTTCTCGTGCTATCTCTTCCACGCCCCCCCCCCCGGCCGGCCCCTCTATCCATGCCTCTCTCGAATACGTAATACACACACATACCTCTCTAGGCCCTGCCGAATGCATCAACTACACATTCACACATGTTACATCACGTGCCCCATTGATCTAAAAAGCCCTCTCTTCACGTTTATTGATAGTCTCCAACGTATCTATAATTTTTGATTGTTCCATTCTATTATATTACCTGTTTTGGATGTTTATGGGCTTTACTATACACTTTTATATCATTTTTGGGACTAACCTATTAACCGGAGGCCCAGCCCAAATTGCTGTTTTTTGCCTATTTCAGTGTTTTGCAGAAAAGGAATATCAAACGGAGTCCAAACGGAATGAAACCTTTGGGAGAGTTATTTTTGGAACAAACGCAATCCAGGAGACTTGGAGTGGACATCAAGAAGCAAAGGAGGCGGCCACGAGGGTCCAGGGTGCGCCCTAGGGGGGGTGGGCGCACCCCGACCCTCATGGGCCCCTCGTGGCTCCCCTAACCAACTTCCTTCGCCTATATATATATATCTACGTACCCTGAAAACATCCAGGAGCACCACGAAACCCTATTTCCACCGCCGCAACCTTTTGTTCCCGTGAGATCTCATCTTGGAGCCTTTTCCGATGCTCTGTCGGAGGGGGAATCGATCATGGAGGGCTTCTACATCAACACCAAGGCCTCTCTGATGAGTTGTGAGTAGTTTACCACATACCTTCGGGTCCATAGTTATTAGCTAGATGGCTTATTCTCTCTCTTTGAATCTCAATACAATGTTCTCCTCAATCTTCTTGGAGATCTATTCAATGTAACTCTTTTTGCGGTGTGTTTGTCGAGATCCGATGAATTGTGGGTTTATGATAAAGTTTATCTATGAGAAATATTTGAATCTCCTCTGAATTCTTTTATGTATTATTTGTTATCTTTGCAAGTATCTTCGAATTATCAGTTTGGTTTGGCCTGCAAGATTGATCTTTCTTGCAATGGGAGAAGTGCTTAGTTTTGGGTTCAATCTTGCGGTGTCCTTTCCCAGTGACGGCAGGGGCAGCAAGGCATGTATTGTATTGTTGCCATCGAGGATAAAAATATGGGGTTTATATCATATTGCTTGAGTTTATCCCTCTACATCATGTCATCTTGCTTACTCTGTTCTTATGAACTTAATACTCTAGATGCATGCTGCATAGCGGTCAATGTGTGGAGTAATAGTAGTAGATGCAGAATCGTTTCGATCTACTTGTCGTGGACGTGATGCCTATAGACATGATCATGCCTAGATATTCTCATAACTATGCACTTTTCTATCAATTGCTCGACAGTAATTTGTTCACCCACCATAATACTTATGGTATCTTGAGAGAAGCTACTAGTGAAACCTATGGCCCCCGGGTCTATTTTCTATCATATAAGTTTTCAATCTACTTTATTTTGCATTCTTTACTTTCCAATCTATATCATAAAAAACCCAAAAATATTTATTTATCTTATTATCTCTATCAGATCTCACTTTCGCAAGTGGCCAAGAAGGGATTGACAACCCCTTTATTGCGTTGGTTGCGAGGTTCTTGTTTGTTTGTGTAGGTACGAGGGACTTGGAGCATAGCCTCCTACTGGATTGATACCTTGGTTCTCAAAATTGATGAAAATACTTACGCTACTTTGTTGCATCACCCTTTCCTCTTCGAGAGAAAAACCAACGCATGCTCAAGAGGTAGCAAGAAGGATTTCTGGTGCCGTTGCTGGGTAGGTCTTCGCACAAGTCAAGACATACCAAGTACCCATCACAAACTCTTCTCCCTCGCATTACATTATTTGCCATTTGCCTCTCGCTTTCCTCTTCCCCACTTCACCCTTGTCGTTTTATTCGCCCTCTCTTTCCCGTTTGCCTCTTTTCGCTTGCCTTTTGTATGCTTGTGTGTTGGATTGCTTGTCACGATGGCTCAAGATAATACTAAATTGTGTGACTTTTCCAATACGAACAATAATGACTTCCTTAGCACTCCGATTGCTCCTCTTACCGATGTTGAATCTTGTGAAATTAATGTTGCTTTGTTGAATCTTGTCATGAAAGATCAATTCTCTGGCCTTCCTAGTGAAGATGCCGCTACTCATCTAAATAACTTTGTTGATTTGTGTGATATGCAAAAGAAGAAAGACATGGATAATGATATTGTTAAATTGAAGTTATTTCCGTTTTCACTTAGAGATCGTGCTAAAACTTGGTTTTCGTCCTTGCCTAAAAATAGTATTGATTCATGGAATAAGTTCAAAGATGCTTTTATCTCTAAGTATTTTCCTCCCGCTAAGATCATCTCTCTTAGAAATGATATTATGAATTATAAGAAACTTGATCATGAGCATGTTGCATAATGTTGGGAGAGGATGAAATTAATGATGCACAATTGCCCTACACATGGTTTAAATTTATGGATGATCACACAAAAAAATTTATGCCGGATTGAATTTTGCTTCTAGAAATCTTTTAGATTCGGCCGCGGGAGGCACTTTTATGGAAATCACTTTAGGAGAAGCTACTAAACTCCTAGATAATATTATGGTTAATTATTCTCAATGGCACACCAAAAGATCTACTAGTAAAAAAGTTCATGCGATAGAAGAGATTAATCTTTTGAGTGGGAAGATGGATGAACTTATGAAATTGCTTGCTAATAAGAGTCCTCCTATTGATCCTAATGATATGCCTTTGTCTACTTTGATTGGGAATAATAATGAATCTATGGATATGAATTTTGTTGGTAGGAATAATTTTGGTAACAACGCGTATAGAGGAAACTTTAATCCTAGGCCGTTCCCTAGTAATTCCTATAATAATTATGGTAATTCCTACAACAACTCTTATGGAAATTATAATAAGATTCCCTATGATTTTGAGATTAGTGTTAAAGAATTTATGATCTTGCTACCTCTTGAGCACTACGTTGGATTTCCCCGAAGAAGAGAGGATGATGCAGTAAAGTAGCATAAGTATTTCCCTCAGTTTTTGAGAACCAAGGTATCAATCCAGTAGGAGACCACACACAAGTCCCTCGTACCTACACAAAACGATAGCAACTCGCAAGCAACGCTTAGGGGTTGTCAATTCCTTCACGGTCACTTACGAGAGTGAGATCTGATAGAGATAATATTTTTCGTATTTTTGATAGATAGATGCAAAGTAAAAAGTAAAGGAAAAGTAAAAACAAAGCAAGTAAATAAAGTGATATAGATTGATATGATGAGAATAGACCCGGGGGCCATAGGTTTCACTAGTGACTTCTCTCGAGAGCATAAGTATTCTACGGTGGGTGAACAAATTACTGTTGAGCAATTGACAGAATTGAGCATAGTTATGAGTATATCTAGGCGATGATCATGTATATAGGCATCACGTCCAAAACAAGTAGATCGAAACGATTAGGCATCTACTACTATTACTCCACTCATCGACCGCTATCCAGCATGCATCTAGAGTATTATGTAAAAACAGAGTAACGCCGTAAGCAAGATGACATGATGTAGAAGGATAAATTCATGCAATATGATAAAAACCCCATCTTGTTATCCTCGATGGCAACAATACAATACGTGCCTTGCAACTCTTTCTGTCACTGAGTAAGGACACTGCAAGATTGAACCCAAAGCTAAGCACTTCTCCATTGCAAGAACTACCAATCTAGTTGGCCAAACCAAAAAGATAATTCGAAGAGACTTGCAAAGATAACTCAATCATACATAAAAGAATCCAGAGAAGAATCAAATATTTTCCATAGATAATACTGGATCATAAACCCACAATTCATCGGTCTCAACAAACACACCACAAAAAGAAGATTACATCGAATAGATCTCCACGAGAGAGGGGGAGAACATTGTATTGAGATCCAAAAAGAGAGAAGAAGCCATCTAGCTACTAGCTATGGACCCGAAGGTCTGAAGTAAACTACTCACACTTCATCGGAGGGGCTATGGTGATGATGTAGAAGCCCTCCGTGGTGGATGCCCCCTCCGGCGGAGCTCCGGAACAGGCCCCAAGATGGGATCTCGTGGATATAGAAAGTTGCGGCGGTGGAATTAGGTTTTTGGCTCCTCTGGTGATCATTCGGGGATACGTAGGTATATATAGGAGGAAGGAGTACGTCGGTGGAGCTCCGAGGGGCCCACGAGGTAGTGGGGCGCGCCCTCCACCCTCGTGACCTCCTCGGACACTTCTTGGAGTACGGTCCAAGTCTCCTGGATCACGTTCGGTTGGAAAATCACGATCCCGAAGGTTTCATTCCGTTTGGACTCCGTTTGATATTCTGTTTCTTCGAAATACTGAAAAAGGCAAAAAACAGCAATTCTGGGCTGGGCCTCCGGTTAATAGGTTAGTCCCAAAAGTAATATAAAAGTGGAAAATAAAGCCCAATATAGTCCAAAATAGTAGATAAAGTAGCATGGAGCAATCAAAAATTATAGATACGTTGGAGACATATCAAGCATCCCCAAGCTTAATTCCTGCTCGTCCTCGAGTAGGTAAATGATAAAAAACAATTTTTGATGCGGAGTGATACTTTGGCATAATTTCAATGTAAATCTTCTTAATTGTGATATGAATATTCAGATCCGAAAGATTCAAGACAAAAGTTCATATTGACACAAAAACAATAATACTTCAAGCATACTAATCAAAGCAATCATGTCTTCTCAAAATAACATGGCAAAACAAAGTTCATCCCTACAAAATTATATAGTTAGGCTATGCTTCATTTTTCGTCACACAAAGATGTTCCCAACTTCTGTACCCCCGATGACAAGCCAAGCAATTGTTTCGTACTTAAATAATCTCAAACTTTTTCAACCTTCACGCAATACATCAGCATGAGCCATGGATATAGCACTATGGGTGGAATAGAATATGATGATGGGGATTGTGTGGAGAAGACAAAAAAGGAGAAAGTCTCACATTGACGAGGATAATCAACGGGCTATGGAGATGCCCATCAATTGATGTCAACATGAGGAGTAGGGATTGCCATGCAACAGATGCACTAGAGCTATGAATGCTCAACAAAACAAAACTAGTGGGTGTGCATCCAACTTGCTTGCTCACGAAGACCTAGGGCATTTGAGGAAGCCCATCGTAGGAATATACAAGCCAAGTTCTAAAATGAAAAATTCCCACTAGTATAAAAAGACAACTTATGAGACTCTGTACATGAAAAGCATGGTGCTACTTTGAAGCACAAGTGTGGAAAAAGAGATAGTAGCATTGCCCTTTTTATTTTATTTTTTTATTATTTTCTTTTTTTTGGGGCTTTCTTTTTTTCTTTTTGGCCTTTCTCTTTTTTTTGGGCAATTCTCTAATAATGATGATCATCACACTTCTATTGATTACAACACAACGATTACAACTCGAAACTTAGAACAAGATATGACTCTATATGAATGCCTCCGACGGTGTACCAGGATGGTGCAATGAATCAAGAGTGACATGTATGAAAAATAATGCGTGGTGGCTTTGCCACAAATACGATGTCAACTACAAGATCATGCAATGGCAATATGACAAAAGTAATGCATGTCATGATGATGATGGTGGAAGTTGCATGGCAATATATCTCGGAATTGCTATGGAAATGCCATAATAGGTAGGTATGGTGGCTGTTTTGAGGAAGATATAAGGAGGTTTATGTGTGATAGAGCATATCGTATCACGGGGTTAGGATGCACCGGCGAAGTTTGCGCCAACTCTCGAGGTGAGAAAGGGCAATGCACGGTACCGAAGAGGCTAGCAATGGCGGAAAGGTAAAAGTGCGTATAATCCATGGACTCAACATTAATCAAAAGAACTCATATACTTATTGCAAAAATTTAGAAGTCATCAAAAATTCAAGTACTATGTGCATGCTCCTAGGGGGATAGATTGGTAGGAAAAGACCATTGCTCGTCCCCGACCGCCACTCATAAGGATGCACAAGCCAGGTACACTTCATGTTTCAAATTTGTTACATAACTTTAACCATACGTGCATGCTATGGGATTTGCAAACTTCAACACAAGTATTTCTCAAATTCATAATCACCCAACTAGCACGACTATGATATTATCACCTCCGTATCTCAAAACAATTATCAAGCATCAAACTTATCTTAGTATTCAATTCACTCAAAAGAAAGTTTCACATATCTTGAACACCAGTATATTAACATTAAGCAAATTACCATGCTATTAAAGACTCTCAAAATAATCTAAGTGAAGCATGAGAGATCAAATAGTTTCTTTAAAACAAATCCACCACCGTGCTCTAAAAGATCTAAGTGAAGTACTAGAGCAAAAATTATCACACTCAAAAAATATAAGTGAAGCACTATGAGCAAAACTATCAAGCTCAAAACATATAAGCAAGCACATAGAGTATTCTAACAAATTCCAATTCATGTATGGCTCTCTCAAAAGATGTGTACAGCAAGGATGATTGTGGTAAACTAACAAGCAAAAGACACAAATAATACAAGACGCTCCAAGCAAAACACATATCATGTTGGTGAATAAAAATATAGCTCCAAGTAAATTACCGATGGAAGTGGACGAAAGAGGGGATGCCTTCCGGGGCATCCCTAAGCTTTGACTTTTTGCTGTCCTTGGATTATCTTGGGGGTGCCATGGGCATACCCAAGCTTAGGCTCTTGCCACTCCTTGTTCCATAATCCATCAAAAGAATTCACCCAAAACTTGAAAACTTCACAACACAAAACTCAACAGAAATCTCGTGAGCTCCGTTAGAGAAAGTAAACGAAAGACTACTTAAAGGTACTGTAATGAACTAATTATTTATTTATATTGGTGTTAAACCTACTGTATTCCAACTTCTCTATGGTTTATAAACTAATTTACTAGCCATAGATTCATCAAAATAAGCAAACAACACACGAAAAACAGAATCTATCAAAAACAGAACAGTCTGTAGCAATCTGTAACTAATGCAAACTTCTGGAACTCTAAAAATTCTACCAAAATAGGAAGTCCTGGAAAATTGTTTATTGAACATCAGAAAAAAGAATCAACACAAAAGTACGTTGCTGTGATTTATCATAATTATATTCGTGCGCGCAAAGTTTCTGTTTTTCAGCTGAATCAAATCAACTATCATCGTAGGTTATCCTATAGGTCCTACTTGGCACAAAAACTAATTAAAACATAAAACCACATCCAAACGGAAGGTATATGGATTATTTATTCCTAAACAGAAGCAAAAACAAAAAAGACAAAATAAAATTGGGTTGCCTCCCAACAAGCGCTATCGTTTAACGCCCCTAGCTAGGCATAAAAGCGAGGATAGATCTAGGTATTGCCATCTTTGGTAGGTAATCCATAAGTGGCTCTCATGATAGATTCATATGGTAGTTTTATTTTATTTCTAGGGAAGTGTTTCATACCCTTCTTTAAGGGAAATTGGAATCTAATATTCCCTTCCTTCATATCAATAATTGCACCAATCGTTCTAAGGAAAGGTCTACCAAGAATAATAGGACACGAAGGATTGAAATCTATATCAAGAACGATAAAACCTACAGGCACATAATTCCTATTTGCAACAATAAGAACATCATTAATTCTTCCCATAGGTTTTTTAATAGTGGAATCCGCAAGATGCAAGTTTAGAGAGCAATCATCAAAATCACGGAAATCTAGCAAATCACATAAAGTTTTGGGAATAGTAGAGACACTAGCACCCAAATCACATAAAGCATGAAACTCATAATCTTTGATTTTAATTTTAATAGTAGGTTCCCACTCATCATAGAGTTTTCTAGGGATAGAAACTTTCAACTCAAGTTTTTCTTCATAGGATTGTATCAAAGCATCAACAATATGTTCGGTAAAGGCCTTATTTTGACTATAAGCATGAGGAGAATCTAACACGGATTGCAACAAGGAAATACAACCAATCAAAGAGCAATTTTCATAATTAAATTCCTTGAGATCCAAAATAGTGGGTTTAGCAACATCACGGTTTTTATTTATTTCAATCCCACTTTCATCAATTTCATCATCAAGATCTAGAAACTCCGAATTCTTAAAACGCCTTCTAGGTAAAGGAAGATAATCTTCAGATTCATCAAGATTCATATTGTAAAACAAAGATTTAATGGGGGACACATCAATAACTTTTAGATCTTCATCTTGATTTTGATAGGGATTGGAAGAACACGCTTTAATAAAGGCATCTTTGAAAGCATGCATCCTAGTTGTTCTTTCCTTGCACTCATCAATGGAAATTCTCATGGCTTTGAGAGACTCATTGATATCATGCTTAGGAGGAATAGATCTAAGCTTTAAAGAATCAATTTCAAGAGAAATTCTATCAATGTTCCTAGCCAAATCGTCAACTTTAAGCAATTTCTCTTCAAGCAAAGCATTAAAATTCTTTTGTGAATTCATAAACTCTTTAACACTACTCTCAAATTCAGAGGGCATCTTATTAAAATTTCCATAAGAGTTATTGTAGGAATTTCCATAATTATTAGAAGGATTACTAGGATAAGGCCTAGGATTAAAATTCCCTCTATAAGCGTTGTTTCCAAAACTATTCCTACCAACAAAATTCACATCCATAGATTCATTATTATTCTCAAGCAAAGTAGATAAAGGCATATCATTGGGATCAAGAGGAGTATTTTTAGGAGCAAACATCTTCATAAGTTCATCCATCTTTTCACTCAAAACATTGATTTGTTCTATAGCATGCACTTCCTTAGTAGAAGATCTTTCGGTGTGCCATTGAGAATAATTAGCCATAATATTATCAAGCAATTTGGTAGCATACCCTAACGTAATTTCCATAAAAGTGCCTCCGCGGCCGAATCTAAAAGATTTCTAGAAGCAAAATTCAATCCGGCATAAAAATTTTGTATGATCATCCATAAATTAAAACCATGAGTAGGGAAATTGCGAAGCATTAATTTCATTCTTTCCCAAGATTGGGCAACATGCTCATGATCAAGTTGTTTAAAATTCATGATGTCGTTCCTAAGAGTGATAATCTTAGTGGGAGGAAAATATTTAGAGATAAAAGCATCTTTGCACTTGTTCCAAGAATCAATACTATTTTTAGGCAAAGATGAAAACCAAACTTTAGCATGATCTCTAAGTGAAAAGGGAAATAACTTCAATTTGACAATATTGTTATCCGTATCTTTTTGCATATCACACAAATCAACAAAATTGTTTAGATGAGTAGCAGCATCTTCACTAGGAAGGCCGGCGAATTGATCTTTCATAACAAGATTCAACAAAGCAGTATTGATTTCTCAAGACACGTCATTATTAAGAGGATCAATCGGAGTACTAAGGAAATCATTATTATTGGTATTCGAGAAATCACACAATTTTGTATTATCTTGTGCCATGGCAACAAGTAATCCAACACACAAGCAAACAGAAAGGCAATGAGAAAAAGACAAACGGGAGAGAGAGGAGGAGATTGGGAAAGAGAGGGCGAATAAAACGGCAAGGGTGAAGTGGGGGAGAGGAAAACGAGAGGCAAATGGCAAATAATGTAATGTGAGAGATAGGGATTGCGATGGGTACTTGGTATGGTTGACTTGCTTGCGTGAGCCTCCCCGGCAACGGCGCCAGAAATTCTTCTTGCTGCCTCTTGAGCACTGCGTTGGATTTCCCCGAAGAGGAGAGGATGATGCAGTAAAGTAGCGTAAGTATTTCCCTCAGTTTTTGAGAACCAAGGTATCAATCCAGTAGGAGACCACGCACAAGTCCCTCGTACCTACACAAAACGATAGCAACTCGCAACCAACGCTTAGGGGTTGTCAATCCCTTCACGGTCACTTGCGAGAGTAAGATGTAATAGAGATAATATTTTTGGTATTTTTGATAGATAGATGCAACGTAAAAAGTAAAGGAAAAGTAAAAACAAAGCAAGTAAATAAAGTGATATAGATTGATATGATGAGAATAGACCCGGGGCCCATAGGTTTCACTAGTGGCTTCTCTCGAGAGCATAAGTATTCTACGGTGGGTGAACAAATTACTGTTGAGCAGTTGACAGAATTGAGCATAGTTATGAGTATATCTAGGCGATGATCATGTATATAGGCATCACGTCCAAAACAAGTAGATCAAAACGATTTTGCATCTACTACTATTACTCCACTCATCGACCGCTATCTAGAATGCATCTAGAGTATTAAGTAAAAACAGAGTAACACCGTAAGCAAGATGACATGATGTAGAGGGATAAATTCATGCAATATGATAAAAACCCCATCTTGTTATCCTCGATGGCAACAATACAATATGTGCCTTGCAACTCTTTCTGTCACTAAGTAAGGACACCGCAAGATTGAACCCAAAGCTAAGCACTTCTCCCATTGCAAGAACTACCAATCTAGTTGGCCAAACCAAAAAGATAATTCGAAGAGACTTGCAAAGATAACTCAATCATACATAAAAGAATTCAGAGAAGAATCAAATATTTTCCATAGATAATACTGGATCATAAACCCACAATTCATCGCTCTCAACAAACACATCGCAAAAAGAAGATTACATCGAATTGATCTCCACGAGAGAGGGGGGAACATTGTATTGAGAGCCAAAAAGAGAGAAGAAGCCATCTAGCTACTAGCTATGGACCCGAAGGTCTGAAGTAAACTACTCACACTTTATCGGAGGGGCTATGGTGATGATGTAGAAGCCCTCCATGGTGGATGCCCCCTCCGGTGGAGCTCCAGAATAGGCCCCAAGATGGTGGAATTAGGTTTTTGGCTCCTCTGGTGATCGTTCGGGGATACGTAGGTATATATAGGAGGAAGGAGTACATCGATGGAGCTCCGAGGGGCCCACGAGGTAGGGGGCGCGCCCAGGGGGCGCCCTCCGCCCTCGTGACCTCCTCGGACACTTCTTGGAGTAGGGTCCAAGTCTCCTGGATCACGTTCGGTTGGAAAATCACGATCCTGAAGGTTTCATTCCGTTTGGACTCTGTTTGATATTCTGTTTCTTCGAAATACTGAAAAAGGCAAAAAACAGCAATTCTGGGCTGGGCCTCCGGTTAATAGGTTAGTCCCAAAAGTAATATAAAAGTGGAAAATAAAGCCCAATATAGTCCAAAACAGTAGATAAAGGAGCATGGAGCAATCAAAAATTATAGATACATTGGAGACGTATCAGATCTCTCAAAAGAATTTCAATGCTTTGCTTGAAGTAAAATTGCCTAAGATTGATGAATTGGCTAGGAACGTGGATAGAATTTCTCTTGATGTTGATTCCTTGAAACTTAGATCTATTCCACCTAAGCAGGATATCAATGAGTCTCTCAAAGCCATGAGAATTTCCATTGATGAGTGCAAGGAAAGAACCGCTAGAATGTGTGCTAAGAAAGATTGCTTTGTAAAAGTGTGTTCTTCCAGTTTTCATGATAATAATGATGAAGATCTAAAAGTGATTGATGTGTCTCCTATTAAATCTTTGTTTTTCAATATGAATCTTGGTAATAATGGGACTGGAGATGAGTCAACTTTAGTTAAAAGGCGTCCCAATGATTCAGAGTTTTTAGATCTTGATGCAAAAATTGGTAAAAGTGGGATTGGAGAGGTCAAAACTTTACATAGCAATGAACCCACTATTTTGGATCTCAAGGAATTTAATTATGATAATTTTTCTTTAATAGATTGTATTTCCTTGTTGCAATCCGTGTTAAATTCTCCTCATGCTTATAGTCAAAATAAAGCTTTTACTAAACATATCATTGATGCTTTGATGCAATCTTACGAAGAAAAACTTGAATTGGAAGTTTCTATCCCAAGAAAACTTTATGATGAGTGGGAACCTACTATTAAAATTAAAATTAAAGATCATGAATGCTATGCTTTGTGTGATTTGGGTGCTAGTGTTTCCATGATTCCAAAAACTTTGTGTGATGTGCTAGGTTTCCGTGAATTTGATGATTGCTCTTTAAACTTGCACCTTGTGGATTCGACTATTAAGAAACCTATGGGAAGGATTAATGATGTTCTTATTGTTGCAAATAGGAATTATGTGCCCGTAGATTTTATTGTTCTTGATATAGATTGCAATCTTTCTTGTCCTATTATTCTTGGTAGACCTTTCCTTAGAATGATTGGTGCAATTATTGATATGAAGGAAGGAAATATTAGATTCCAATTTCCATTAAGGAAAGGCATGTGTGACGCCCGGATAATTAGGCTACAGTGAACCTCTACTAATGATGCCATGTCACCTCGATTACTGTTGCTAATCTCGCGTTAGTTCGAAAACGGTTCGAATTCAAATACAAAATTAAGCAAACAATAAAAGTTTTCAAATATGAAAACTAAAATGTTCAGAGTGAGCCACATAATCCATATTAAATATTGGTGAAGAAACCACACTTTTGTAAAGTATTTAAATGCACTATAGTAAGTAAAACAACAGCCAGACAATTATTTAAATGCGTTTAAATACTAAACAAATGTTAATCTAGTTTATATAATCACCAAACTTTTTGGAGTAGGTGTCCTATGTTATTATGCTAATTTTGGAGTAGGGGTTATATTTTTGTAAAAATGTTTTGCTAACTAAAATAAATAAAACAGAAGACAAACAAAGAGAAAACCCTCCC
>NC_057798.1:115918745-115926049 GCF_018294505.1 Triticum aestivum | reverse complement strand
ACCGGACCCGCTCGCCAGCGTCGAGGATGATAAGGCCGCCATGGCCCCCCGCCTCCTCGGTCCCTCCTCCCACTCTCCCCTCGCTTCCTGCGCCCTCCCCTCAGATCCACCGCGCTCCCCCTCGTTCCCCTCTGTAACTGAGCGCCAGCACCGCCATGGCTCCGGCCTAGCCACGGCCACCGTGCCCACCTCGCCGCCCCACGGTGTCTCCAAGGGCCGCCGTCGTCCGCTGCTTCGACTGGTGCAACCCGTTGGAGACCGGAGCCACCGCAATGCCCCGACGCCGCCATCTTCCTCCTCTGCTCCGACAAGCTCCGCCGCCGTTCTTCACCGACTTCGGCCGCGCCCCTGCAGCTACTAAACCCCCAAGGGCCATCATGTGCGCCGCTCGGTGAGCCCCTGCTCCCTCCTCTCTCTCTCTGCGCCCTAGCTAGCTGCCGCCGAAGCACCCGAGCGCCCCGCCGCGGATCTCGTCACCGACGAGTC
Source organism: Triticum aestivum (assembly GCF_018294505.1). Lineage (NCBI taxonomy): Eukaryota > Viridiplantae > Streptophyta > Magnoliopsida > Poales > Poaceae > Triticum > Triticum aestivum. The sequence goes on along the minus strand of NC_057798.1, from coordinate 115,925,563 downwards.
TCCGGTGACCAAATGGTCACGGGGCCGAGCCCTTTGTGCACAGCGCGTCACGCAGCTCCACCCTAGCCTTCCTGTTAGCCCTGAAGCGCGCTGCGTTGCCTTCTTTGTCTCACGCCCGAACCACCTCGCCACCGTCGAGCCTGTAGCGCTTGATTCCGGTCACCCCTGCCACCACAATCACCACCGTTGGACGCGGCACAGCTGTAGCTCTCGAACGCGACTGAAAATGCGATGAACGGTGACGTGTAGGTGATTTCCGGCCAACTCCCGAGTCGTGCCGCCGCTTTTTGCCTCGTCGGCGTCGTTCCGGCGCCCTCCACCGACGTGGCTAGGTAGGCCCCACCCCTGGGTCACTGTCAGTGGGCCATGGGGGGCACGTTGGCTGGATTGACCCAGTCAACGTGCTGACGGGGCAGCCCAGTGGCACTGACATGCGGGGGCCAGGCCATAAACGAATAAATATATAGATAATTTGCTAATTAATTAAATTAGTTAATTAAACACTAATCTCTCACTGACTACCGGGCCGCACCTGCTAATTAACCCATTTAGTTAGTTTCAAAACTCTGTTAATGCCCCTGACAATGACATGTGGGTCCCACTGAACCCACCTGTCTGAATTGACTGGTCAACCGACCAGTTGACCTGCTGACATCACTCTGATGTCATGCTTGCATCATCAAACACTGTTCTGGATAATGTTGGCTTTAGATAAATAATTAAAATTAGAAAATGATTTAAATCTTTAGAAAATCATATCTTTTAATCCGTAACTCGGATGAAAATACTTTCTACATGAAAGTTGCTCAGAACGACGAGACGAATCCGGATTCGCAGCCTGTTCGTCCACCACACATCCGTAACATATCGAACTCGCAACTTTCCCCCTCCGGTTCCTTTGTGCGGAGACGCGAAACACTGGGAATACTTTCTCGGATGTTTCCCCCCTTCGTCGGTATCACCTACTACCGCAATCGGGCACATCTAGCATCGTTACTTGTCATGTCATGCATCGATATGCATCTGTTTGCATTGTATTCATTGTTTCTTCCCCCTCTTCTCTCTGGTAGACTACGAGACCGACGCTGCTGCTGCCCAGTTCGACTACGGAGTTGACGACCCCTTCTTTCTAGAGCAACCAGGCAAGCCCCCCCCCCCTTGATCACCAGATATCGCCTATTCTTCACTATACTACTTGCATTAGAGTAGTGTAGCATGTTACTGTTCGGTTACTCCTATTCTGTTGCTTAGCCTATCATTGTTGCTATAGTCATTGATACCTTACCCGCAATCCTAAATGCTTAGTATAGGATGCTAGTTTATCATCATTGGCCCTACATTCTTGTCAGTCTGCCTTGCTATACTATTGGGCCGTGATCACTTGGGAGGTGATCACAGGTATATACTATACATATATACATACTATACAGATGGTAACTAAAGTCGGGTCAGCTCGTTGAGTACCCGCAAGTGATTCCGATGTGGGGGCTGGAAGGACAGGTGGCTCCATCCCGATAGAGGTGGGCCTGGGTTCCCGACGGCCCCTGACTGTTACTATGTGGCGGAGCGACAGGGCAGGTTGAGACCACCTAGGCGAGAGGTGGGCCTGGCCCTGGTCGGCGTCCGCGGTTACTTCATAATAACACGCTTAACGAGATCTTGGTATTTGATCTGAGTCTGGCCACTGGCCTATACGCACTAACCAACTACGCGGGAAAGATATGGGCACTCAACGTCGTGGTATCAGCTGAAGCCTTCGTGACGTCAGCGACTGAGCGGCGTGCGGGTTGGACTGCGTTAACGCAACTTCCTTTTTAATGGAGGTTGCTAGGTCTGCTCACCGGCCGCGTACGCAACGTGCAGGTGTGCAATGGGCGATGGGCCCAGACCCCTGCGCGCATAGGATTTAGACCAGCGTGCTGACCTCTCTGTTGTGCCTAGGTGTGGCTGCGACGTGTTGATCTTCCGAGGCCGGGCATGACCCAGGAAAGTGTGTACGGCCAAATGGGATCGAGCGTGTTGGGTTATGTGGTGCACCCCTACAGGGAAGGTTATCTATTCGAATAGCTGTGTCCCTCGGTAAAAGGACGACCCGGAGTTGTACCTTGACCTTATGACAACTAGAACCGGATACTTCATAAAACACACCCAGACAAGTTCCACAGATAACCCGGTGATCGCTTTTCCATAAGGCGACGAGGGGAGGATCACCGGGTAGGATTATGCTATGCGATGCTACTTGGAGGACTTCAGTCTACTCTCTTCTACATGCTCCAAGACGGAGGTTGCCAGAAGCGTAGTCTTCGATAAGATTAGCTATCCCCCGTTATTCTGGCATTCTGCAGTTTAGTCCACCGATATTGCCTCTTTACACATATACCCATGCATATGTAGTGTAGTTCCTTGCTTGCGAGTACTTTGGATGAGTACTCACGGTTGCTTTTCTCCCCCTTTCTCCCCTTCCCTTCTACCTGGTTGTCGCAACCAGATGTTGGAGCCCTGGAGCCAGACGCCACCGTCGACGACGACTCCTACTGCACTGGAGGTGCCTACTACTACGTGCAGGCCGCTGACGATGACCAGGAGTAGTTTAGGAGGATCCCAGGCAGGAGGCATGCGCCTCTTTCGATCTGTTTCTAGTTTGTGCTAGCCATATTATGGCAACTTGTTTACTTATGTCTGTGCTCAGATATTGTTGCTTCCGCTGACTCGTCTATGATCGAGCACTTGTATTCGACCCCTCGAGGCCCCTAGCTTGTATTATGATGCTTGTATGACTTATTTATGTTTTTAGAGTTGTGTTGTGATATCTTCCCGTGAGTCCCTGATCTTGATCGTACACGTTTGCGTGCATGATTAGTGTACGATTGAATCGGGGGCGTCACAAGTTGGTATCAGAGCCGACTGCCTATAGGAATCCCCCTTCCACACTCCTTGGCCGAAGTCGAGTCTAGTCATTACAAAACTTTTACTAACTTGGCTGTGCGGCCCATGGGCCCACGTCGCCAATCAGGTGGTATTAGGATCTTTTATTCCTCGACCTATACTCTGGGACTCTAATCTCTCCTCTATTCGGGTTAAATGATTTTACTAAATCTGACTCTAGTTTCTCGTAACTACTTTCTCCCGGAGAGCCCCTAATCACAGATGATCGCCTATTGCGTCAGAAGATTTCGAAGATACTCTAGGATGTTCTCCCGAGACGCTTGTGCCCACCGCCTTTGCAAATTCCCTACCACTGTTATATCCTTATGGATAACTGCATGCACCTGCCATTCTTACTTCCGATCCCATTGAGCTTGTTATTACAAGGTGCAACGAACTTCTCTTCGTTGTTCCGAGAATCCTTTGAGCTTACTGCTTTGCAATTCTTTGCCGCATGAATACCCCTACGGATAATACCTCACACTTGTCGAGGATTCGTTCATCCCCATTTGTTCATGTGTTTCATAAAATTCTTCGAAATACTATTTGATCTTACGAAAATCCTCAACATGCTATTACTCTTGAAATTCTTGCTTGCTTGCATTATGGTTAATCCCATAAGTCTAGTAATCTTATTAGCACCCTTTGTCACTATTATTTTGAGTACATTAATTCGATATGTTTGCGAATGCTCGCAATCATCAAGCAATAGAATTCTTCCCTTCAGCTCAGACGTCACTCCGGACATGAGCTGGTTCTTGACCAATCAATTTGTCGTCGATTGTATGCCCCTATGTCTATTCGACTTTCCATCTTTGATCAGATCGTTTGCTTCTGATCCTTCGTTTTGGAAATCATAATACCTTTTTTACCAAAGCATCGAATTATTCAGATGTTCTATAATCCGACGCATTTGCATCCTTTCCTCCTCTTATTGAGTACCGATACTCACATCAACTCCGTTCTGCACCGCTAGGCCCATTGCTGGGTTATTATCCGTTAGTATCCTTCACATTGAAAAATTCTTGTGAGTTATTCCCATGATACATAATGTCTTTGACAATCGGTATCTTCTGCTTTGTCAACCATGCTCTACTTCCGAGCTGGAGTTATTTGCTCCTGTAGTTTGTGGTATATGTTCCTAAGATTCCCTTATGGGTTGAACCTATACCTTCCTTAAAAACAGTATGAACCGGAAGGTTTTTGACAAGTCAACCCTTCTAGTGTTTAGCAGATAATTTTCTACCATACAACTTCTTCGAGGACGAGAAGTGAATGGAAGGTTATGCATTATGGAAGTGGGAGTCGACCTTGAACTTTGTGTTCATGCCCATGGACACGATGTAGATCTTATCATTAAAGCTTCTCTTAAATTAATTATTCCCTTGGTATAAGTACATCTTATATCTGGGATCTGGCCTTTTGCAATCATGGTTCCGACCATGATCTCCTTTAAATACCATTTCTCATGCATGTTTAAGCACTTACCTTCTATAGAGCAATACCCCAGTCTAAGCTCTACTTTGGACTGTCCTCGAGTATTACCCCCTGGTATCTCGAGATTATCTTGGAACTGCATTACTTCTTATGAGTTCTTCATCAAGTACTACATTCTCACTGATTACAATTTTTCATGTGCTCTGAGTTATTAAACACTCAAAGACACCGATAACTGAACCGAGTCCGCACTATGGTTCAACTACTCTTTGTAATCTTCTTTAAGTACAAGTTTGTACCCGATCAAGCCATTCCTAGCCTGATCGTCTATATCCTTATCGTGCGACTTTTTAACTGTGCTACCTGGTCCTTATTCCCGGAGCACCACTTTCGACGATGAGCTAAGCTTACATCGATTTTCCTCGTCATATCATTTCATCTTGAACAGCAAGCTTGATTTTGAGTTTGTGTCGTACTCGTGGTTCCAATAACCTTTTGCTTCATCAGTCCTTTGACTTGATGTCATCGCCGATCGATTACACCTTCGAGAAATCTCTCGACAATTGTGTCGTGATCATCATCAACATTTTGAGCTCTTCCAGGATACCGATTAAATTCATGAAGAGAAATACCATCCTGGCCCTCAATGATTTTTATTATCATCGACAACACCCTTGACTTCATTTCATCATGAACTTGTCCACATTATGAATACAACTTGCTCTCCGGCTAGTGTTGTGTTCTGCCTTGAAGTATCACTATCTTTTTTGTCGAGAATGTTGTGGAGATTGCTCCACCTCTTAGAAATTCTCGGTATGATGATACTTCTCACCATCACCATTCCTCCTTGGTCCCCGTGTTGTTTTTAACCAGGATACCAATATGCTAATAATGTTGCTTGAGTTCTGTACTTCTAGCAACCCTTTGCTTTGGAGTTAATGGTCGGTAGTTTCATTCTAAGTCTATTGCTTATTGAATCATCATTCAAACATTGATCGTGCTACCTATTCTAGATTTCCGGGGGCACCCTTCTATCATTGTAAATTGTGTATGTTTTCCTCGAGCATACATCATTGTATCATTTGATCTGACCAATGTTATCTCCTTGTTCACATAATTGTGGAAATCCATCTTTTTGGAAATCTCAATGAATTGTCGCTAAGTTCATCAGCCACCTCCTCATTATCTCCCTGGTTTGATGATGAACTCTTGTTTCGAAACTCGCTTCCATAGTTTAATTCCCGAGAATCTTACAATGTCATCTCGACAATTTGTGTTGCACCTTTTCTTCTCAGACATCCTGAGTCTGAGGTATCCTGACACCAATCAGATCCGAATCTTGGTCAGGTATGATGGTTGGAACATATTTCCAGGAGTTATAACATCTTTACATGACCCGGTAAGGTGATGTCATGCCTAGCACACCTGGCCGGAGGCCCTATTGTTATAGTTTCCTTTTCAACAAGGTTATCCATTCTTTGAGGAAATTGTAAGACTTATTCTATAAGTTGTTCCTGATGGATCCTTCGTGTATCTAGAGTCTGACCTTTGCTTGAGGACCTTGCCAATGCTACCCCGAAGCATGTCTATGGTACTCCGATTTTCAATAAGAGCATTTGAAGAACAATGCTAACTTTTCTTTGTCCATTATCCAAATACCTTGTTTGGGTTATGTCATGGAATTCGTCTCTCCTTACCTAAACGGTTATCTACTTTCTATCCTGTCATGGATATCATGCTCTGCTTGTCCTTGGGAAGGATATATCCCTGAAACATGTGTTTAAACACATTTACTTTTCCATTGTTCTGTTTAACCTAATGGTCACCTTTTCCTTTTCATTGATTTGTTTAACCTTTCTGGTGATCTATATGATCTAAGCTGTAATTTTCTCCTGTTTATGTAAACACCTTGGCGTACAACCGTGTTAGTAAGACCGTGTTGCATTTGTTGATGGCATTTCGGTAACCACCGATGGACGAGAACTTTGCCTATTGGTCCGCCTTGTTTAACGAGCAGGAAAATGGTTGTCTTCGTCCCTCGCCCTTGGTACCGACGTGGTTGGCAACATAACTGACAGGCTATTTTGTGACATGCCTTCTATCATGACCGTGCAAGATGTCAATGCCCTTTCTATTTTAACCGCATGGTGGGCCCATAACTCACAGGATCGAAACCTGACTCCCATGTGCACCCCCTGTTCCCAAATTTATTCCTCGCGCGTGGCCTCGTATGTAATTCACGGACCACCGTCCTACTGATCTATACTGGCATAAGACAGAATACTTATTCGGATTGCTTTGAACCCCTTTCACACTCTGTTTCAGGCATCGAACGATTGCCTGCCGCTTGAAACTTCTCATGACACCTTCCTACTTTGCTCTCGATATTTTCTAAAGGTTTTTAATTCGAGAGTTACTTCCCCCACCTTCCCCGATGTTATCAACAAGTTAGTCAA
>NC_057798.1:115911660-115915930 GCF_018294505.1 Triticum aestivum | reverse complement strand
ACGCTTGTGCCCACCGCCTTTGCAAATTCCCTACCACTGTTATATCCTTATGGATAACTGCATGCACCTGCCATTCTTACTTCCGATCCCATTGAGCTTGTTATTACAAGGTGCAACGAACTTCTCTTCGTTGTTCCGAGAATCCTTTGAGCTTACTGCTTTGCAATTCTTTGCCGCATGAATACCCCTACGGATAATACCTCACACTTGTCGAGGATTCGTTCATCCCCATTTGTTCATGTGTTTCATAAAATTCTTCGAAATACTATTTGATCTTACGAAAATCCTCAACATGCTATTACTCTTGAAATTCTTGCTTGCTTGCATTATGGTTAATCCCATAAGTCTAGTAATCTTATTAGCACCCTTTGTCACTATTATTTTGAGTACATTAATTCGATATGTTTGCGAATGCTCGCAATCATCAAGCAATAGAATTCTTCCCTTCAGCTCAGACGTCACTCCGGACATGAGCTGGTTCTTGACCAATCAATTTGTCGTCGATTGTATGCCCCTATGTCTATTCGACTTTCCATCTTTGATCAGATCGTTTGCTTCTGATCCTTCGTTTTGGAAATCATAATACCTTTTTTACCAAAGCATCGAATTATTCAGATGTTCTATAATCCGACGCATTTGCATCCTTTCCTCCTCTTATTGAGTACCGATACTCACATCAACTCCGTTCTGCACCGCTAGGCCCATTGCTGGGTTATTATCCGTTAGTATCCTTCACATTGAAAAATTCTTGTGAGTTATTCCCATGATACATAATGTCTTTGACAATCGGTATCTTCTGCTTTGTCAACCATGCTCTACTTCCGAGCTGGAGTTATTTGCTCCTGTAGTTTGTGGTATATGTTCCTAAGATTCCCTTATGGGTTGAACCTATACCTTCCTTAAAAACAGTATGAACCGGAAGGTTTTTGACAAGTCAACCCTTCTAGTGTTTAGCAGATAATTTTCTACCATACAACTTCTTCGAGGACGAGAAGTGAATGGAAGGTTATGCATTATGGAAGTGGGAGTCGACCTTGAACTTTGTGTTCATGCCCATGGACACGATGTAGATCTTATCATTAAAGCTTCTCTTAAATTAATTATTCCCTTGGTATAAGTACATCTTATATCTGGGATCTGGCCTTTTGCAATCATGGTTCCGACCATGATCTCCTTTAAATACCATTTCTCATGCATGTTTAAGCACTTACCTTCTATAGAGCAATACCCCAGTCTAAGCTCTACTTTGGACTGTCCTCGAGTATTACCCCCTGGTATCTCGAGATTATCTTGGAACTGCATTACTTCTTATGAGTTCTTCATCAAGTACTACATTCTCACTGATTACAATTTTTCATGTGCTCTGAGTTATTAAACACTCAAAGACACCGATAACTGAACCGAGTCCGCACTATGGTTCAACTACTCTTTGTAATCTTCTTTAAGTACAAGTTTGTACCCGATCAAGCCATTCCTAGCCTGATCGTCTATATCCTTATCGTGCGACTTTTTAACTGTGCTACCTGGTCCTTATTCCCGGAGCACCACTTTCGACGATGAGCTAAGCTTACATCGATTTTCCTCGTCATATCATTTCATCTTGAACAGCAAGCTTGATTTTGAGTTTGTGTCGTACTCGTGGTTCCAATAACCTTTTGCTTCATCAGTCCTTTGACTTGATGTCATCGCCGATCGATTACACCTTCGAGAAATCTCTCGACAATTGTGTCGTGATCATCATCAACATTTTGAGCTCTTCCAGGATACCGATTAAATTCATGAAGAGAAATACCATCCTGGCCCTCAATGATTTTTATTATCATCGACAACACCCTTGACTTCATTTCATCATGAACTTGTCCACATTATGAATACAACTTGCTCTCCGGCTAGTGTTGTGTTCTGCCTTGAAGTATCACTATCTTTTTTGTCGAGAATGTTGTGGAGATTGCTCCACCTCTTAGAAATTCTCGGTATGATGATACTTCTCACCATCACCATTCCTCCTTGGTCCCCGTGTTGTTTTTAACCAGGATACCAATATGCTAATAATGTTGCTTGAGTTCTGTACTTCTAGCAACCCTTTGCTTTGGAGTTAATGGTCGGTAGTTTCATTCTAAGTCTATTGCTTATTGAATCATCATTCAAACATTGATCGTGCTACCTATTCTAGATTTCCGGGGGCACCCTTCTATCATTGTAAATTGTGTATGTTTTCCTCGAGCATACATCATTGTATCATTTGATCTGACCAATGTTATCTCCTTGTTCACATAATTGTGGAAATCCATCTTTTTGGAAATCTCAATGAATTGTCGCTAAGTTCATCAGCCACCTCCTCATTATCTCCCTGGTTTGATGATGAACTCTTGTTTCGAAACTCGCTTCCATAGTTTAATTCCCGAGAATCTTACAATGTCATCTCGACAATTTGTGTTGCACCTTTTCTTCTCAGACATCCTGAGTCTGAGGTATCCTGACACCAATCAGATCCGAATCTTGGTCAGGTATGATGGTTGGAACATATTTCCAGGAGTTATAACATCTTTACATGACCCGGTAAGGTGATGTCATGCCTAGCACACCTGGCCGGAGGCCCTATTGTTATAGTTTCCTTTTCAACAAGGTTATCCATTCTTTGAGGAAATTGTAAGACTTATTCTATAAGTTGTTCCTGATGGATCCTTCGTGTATCTAGAGTCTGACCTTTGCTTGAGGACCTTGCCAATGCTACCCCGAAGCATGTCTATGGTACTCCGATTTTCAATAAGAGCATTTGAAGAACAATGCTAACTTTTCTTTGTCCATTATCCAAATACCTTGTTTGGGTTATGTCATGGAATTCGTCTCTCCTTACCTAAACGGTTATCTACTTTCTATCCTGTCATGGATATCATGCTCTGCTTGTCCTTGGGAAGGATATATCCCTGAAACATGTGTTTAAACACATTTACTTTTCCATTGTTCTGTTTAACCTAATGGTCACCTTTTCCTTTTCATTGATTTGTTTAACCTTTCTGGTGATCTATATGATCTAAGCTGTAATTTTCTCCTGTTTATGTAAACACCTTGGCGTACAACCGTGTTAGTAAGACCGTGTTGCATTTGTTGATGGCATTTCGGTAACCACCGATGGACGAGAACTTTGCCTATTGGTCCGCCTTGTTTAACGAGCAGGAAAATGGTTGTCTTCGTCCCTCGCCCTTGGTACCGACGTGGTTGGCAACATAACTGACAGGCTATTTTGTGACATGCCTTCTATCATGACCGTGCAAGATGTCAATGCCCTTTCTATTTTAACCGCATGGTGGGCCCATAACTCACAGGATCGAAACCTGACTCCCATGTGCACCCCCTGTTCCCAAATTTATTCCTCGCGCGTGGCCTCGTATGTAATTCACGGACCACCGTCCTACTGATCTATACTGGCATAAGACAGAATACTTATTCGGATTGCTTTGAACCCCTTTCACACTCTGTTTCAGGCATCGAACGATTGCCTGCCGCTTGAAACTTCTCATGACACCTTCCTACTTTGCTCTCGATATTTTCTAAAGGTTTTTAATTCGAGAGTTACTTCCCCCACCTTCCCCGATGTTATCAACAAGTTAGTCAACCTTGCAGAGGTCTGTTCTCCCGACCCCTTTATTCTTTCGTAAGTACAGTGAAAGTTCCTGAAGAAAGGATGCCGACTTCATCATGATGACTGGAGCAGAGAAATAAAGAAATCAACAAAAGGGATCAACTTCTTCGAGAAGAGCAACCAAAACTGAGAAGATCTGTTAGATTTTTCGTAACCCAATCCCTTTCCCCTTACTCCCCTCCTAAATCTCGGGATGAGATTTCTTCTAGTGGAGGAGAATTGTGACGCCCGGATAATTAGGCTACAGTGAACCTCTGTTAATGATGCCACGTCACCTCGATTACTGTTGCTAATCTCGCGTTAGTTCGAAAACGGTTCGAATTCAAATTCAAAATTAAGCAAACAATAAAACTTTTCAAATATGAAAACTAAAATGTTCGGAGTGAGCCACATAATCCATATTAAATACTGGTGAAGAAACCACACTTTTGTAAAGTATTTAAATGCACTATAGTAAGTAAAACAGCAGCCAAACAATTATTTAAATGCGTTTAAATACTAAACAAATGTTAATCTAGTTTATATAATCACCAAACTTTTTGGAGTAGGTGTCCTATGTTATTATGCTAATTTAGGAGTAGGGGTTATATTTTTGTAAAAATGTTTTGCTAACTAAAATAAATAAAA